>NC_079422.1:5784779-5809779 GCF_026213295.1 Gadus chalcogrammus
GATACATTTCTTACTAATGAGTATTCAGGAACCACATACATTGTGTATTTGGGGTGGATTCTGAGTTCATTGCCTTCTTCAATGTCATCTTGAAAATAGAATAAAGTCATATGCATCACAGTCACACTACTATCTTCAATGAGATTTACTGATATACCACCAACTGGTTTCTGGAAATCAAATTGTCTTAAATTTATTATGCATGAAAATGTTATCTCCTAATATATGATATTGCTTGAGGATTTCTGTTTATTTCCAGTTGTTTATATACTAATATGGTTCTGCTGCAATATATGCATACAAATAATACAATAGCAAGGCTAGTTCAGAAATACCTTCAGAAATAATCAATTTTAAAGGGCATATAGGTGCAATATATGTTATTATCCACCAATCGCAATTAAAAAGGGTAACAACCATTTTGACCCATTTTCTAAACTGAAAAAAAGAAAAAAGAACCAAAAATATTACAGTATTTTAATCAGTAACTACAGATTCATAATATATCTTGATCATATAAGATTTCAACATAAGTAAAAAATCAGATAAGCGTAATTTAAAAATGTCCCACAACAATCTCTCTAGTGAATCCATTAAAATGACATTCTTCAAATGACTAGCTCTGTTTGTTTTTGTTAGCTTTTTTTCCTTTCACTGAAAATTACCGATCCCCCTGGAGAGTCGGAGGCACCCATCCAAGTCATTGGTGTCGCACCAGCGGTTTGCACATGCTGCAGGTGAGTGAGGAGAAAATGGAGCATGACAAGGTATCAAACATGGCAGACCCATGGATGAGAGATCTACAGGTCGGTGGCCACTAAAGGGCGGTAAATTCCTAAATCATTATGCGTTAGTATAGTTTACTGTATATTTAAACTTGTTCAATGATCAGTCAGTTATGGCTGTCCACCCAGAGTAGGGGGGAGTTTAGTGGGGTGGAGGGAATGCTTGCTGCAGAGTTTTAATCGAAAGCAGAATGGGTCGGACCAGGTAATCCATGATCTGACCGAGTCAATTTGCGCCAAAGCTTCATTCATAAGTTGATTTTAACATCAATACCCCAAACAAATCCAAACGCAATACTATGTACAACAAGGTAGAAATAATTTGCCCTAACAAATATGTAAGAGATAAAGTTGTATTCTCCATATGATATTACATACACAGTTCCTCCAATATAAATATAAATACATATA
Source organism: Gadus chalcogrammus (assembly GCF_026213295.1). Taxonomy (NCBI): domain Eukaryota; kingdom Metazoa; phylum Chordata; class Actinopteri; order Gadiformes; family Gadidae; genus Gadus; species Gadus chalcogrammus. The sequence goes on from NC_079422.1 coordinate 5,785,976, forward strand.
TATATAAATATATATATATGCATATATACGCATACATATACACTGTACATATATATACATATACACTGTATATATATAAATTATGATGAAATTCACAGATATAATTCTTATATTTATCATAACTCTATTTAATCTGAAATGATTCTTCTATCACTTTTAACAATTGTTATGAAGTATGAAATTGTACTGGTGATGTAAGAAAGACGGTGGGATTGGGTCATGTATCGGAGCACACCACTCTTTGTAGGTTGTAGGGTAGTGTGTCTTTTTTCATGGACCATGTTGAATTGTGGAACGTATAAAACTATGTGCATACTCCAGTCCCTGCTCTCACTTTGAGACAGTGTTTCACAGCGTACATTTCAGAGTGCATACCAATGCTTCCCTTTCCTCCTCTGCAGCACTGCAGTGAATAACACTGCCGCCCCCCGTTCTCGCTGTCGCACTGCATCTTTCTGTCCAAAACAAACTCACACACACAGAAACACACACAGACACAGATGCACACCCACGCACGCACACACTCACACACACAAGCATGCACACACATGCATGCATACACACATGCACTCACACACATTCAAACACACACACACACACGCTCACAGACGCACACACACACACACACACATACACACACACAAACTCAGATATACACACAAACTCTCTTTCCCTCTTTCTCACCACCTAACTCTGCAGTTTCTTCCCCTTATTTCTAATAATGAATTCCCTAACTTCCTCTGATCCTTTCTTTAAATTCTTGACCCTCCCTAACACAGCCACTCATTGCCTTCTCATTCTTCCCCCCTGTCTAGTTGGTACTGTTTAAACGTAACATTCCACATTCTCCTCCACCATCACAACCTCTGTCACCTCCTCCATCCCCTCCATCCCCTCCACCCCCTCCAGCCCCCCCCCCAACATAGTCCATCACCCCACCTCCACCTCGGTACTCCACCTCCTCTTGCACTTATTCCAAACGTGTCCATGGCGAGGGGGGAGGGGGTGGGAGAGGGAGTGTGCTTCTCCCCCCTAACATGGGGAGGCGCTCATGTGCATGTGTGCGTGGTAGTGGGGGGGTGGCACGGGGGAGGGGGGCCTGGCCATGGGGAGGGGCTGGGAGGGGGGGTGGGAGGAGTGCGAGCGGGGCAGGCTGTGGGTGGCGTGGGACGGCATCTGGTAGGAGGAAGATCCAGAGTTCTGCCCCCCACCACCACCTCCACCCCCGCCACCTCCACCTCCGGCATGACCTCCACCTCCGGTGTGACCTCCACCGCCATGACCTCCACCTCCGGCTTGACCTCCACCGGAGTGACCTCCACCGGAGTGACCTCCACCTCCGCCGGCGTGACCTCCACCTCCACCCCCGCCACCTCCTCCACCGGCATGACCTCCAACGCCATGACCTCCACCGCCATGACCTCCACCTGCATGATTTCCACCACCACCACCACCACCACCTCCACCACCATGACCTCCTCCTTCACCACCATGACCTCCTCCTCCACCGCCATGACCTCCTCCTCCACCGCCGTGACCTCCTCCTCCACCGCCGTGACCTCCTCCTCCACCGCCGTGACCATGAGCCTGGTTGAGCTGGATGGAGATGTCACTGGAGACCTCAGAGCCGCTGCGCGCTCTGCTCTTGGGCGGGGGCCAGGAGGACTCTGGGTGTAGGAACTGCCCGCTGTAGTCGCTGCTGTCGGACAGGCGGGGGCGGTAGAGGGCGGGGTGGGGGCGGTACATCTCCTCCTCGGCGTAGCGCTTCATGAACAGGTAGACGGACATGACCCCGGCCCCCTGGAGGGAGAGAGAGAGAGAGAGAGAGAGAGAGAGAGAGAGAGAGAGAGAGAGAGAGAGAGAGAGTGTTGAGAGAGAAGGCACGTGAGGAATATGAGGTAAATGAAATTTAAACAGGAAAATATATAACCAACCCGTATAAATATATATAAGACAATAAATCGGGGGGGAATAAGAAATAAGACAAGAGTAGAGAAATAAGGAAAAAGTTTGTCACATGTCTGTGGACAACAAGCACCGGGCGGGTTGGGCGGGGAGAGCAGTGTGAAAGGAGGGTTCACACACACACACACACACTGACCTCCTTGAGGAGGAAGGAGGAGGCGGCGAAGGCGAAGGACCAGCCATAGTGGTAGTGGAAGAAGTGCTCTGACTCCCGCGGCCGGTTCATCACCTCGTCGTTGATACTGGAGATGTAGAGAACAAGACCCACCACCAGGCTGAGGCCTGTGGGACACACGCACACGCACAGAGACACACACACACACACACACACGCACGCACGCACGCACACACACACACACACACACACACACACACACACACACACACACACACACACACACACACACACACACACACACACACACACACACACACACACACACACACACACACACACACACACAGACACATACAGAAACACAAGCACACAGAAAGGGCCACACGTGAGAAAACTATTTATCGTTCAGCAACTAATCTTGCGGTGTCCCTGTAGATTTATTTATCAAAGTGCATATATGTATATGTACTTTGATTAGAGTATACCATCGTCAGCTGAGGGTACTTGAAGTGTGTGTGTGTGTGTGTGTGTGTGTGTGTGTGTGTGTGTGTGTGTGTGTGTGTGCGTGTGTGTGTGTATGTGTTTGCATGGGCATGTGGATTAAAGTTCAGATGGTGTTTAAAAGAGAGCGGGAGGGTATTAAAACACACAATTGACAGTGAATACTAAACCGAACCAGGGCTTCAGAACTGAGACGAGCCTCACTTCACGAGCAAGACCTGAAGCTGAAGCTGTCCATCATCAAAACCACACGGTTCTGTATTCAAAATGTGGGGCCTTCTCTGGCGTATGCATATTTTCAGCTCTGTGAAACGGGCCGTAAAGTGGTCCTCCCTTATACATGACGGGCTGACCCGCGTCACAACGACACAGCATCCCTGCAGCTGTCAGTCATGTAGCGCGACACAGAGCATCTGCATCTAAATAAGTAAACAGCTGAATACTCCCACACATGCACGCATGCATGCGCAGACACACAAACCCACTAACACACACACACACACACACTTGCAAAACAAATAAATGATGCAAAAAGTAAACTATGCTGTAGTAGCGTAAACCTGCATTATTATTGATATCAGGAACATTATTATTGATATGAGAAACATTATTATTGATATGAGAAACATTATTATTGATATGAGAAAGTGAAGCGCAGGACCGAAACATGAAACTCGAACAAACAGAGGAGTGGATGTGAGGTAAATATTAGATGTGCTGAACAAAAGACAAAGCACACATTCATCAAAAAATACTGTGCACTTATTTGAACTTGTGATATATATTACAATTAGAGAGTAAGAGATGTTATGAACAGAGATACAGAGAGACAGAAAGAGATGGTATGAACAGAGAGGCAGAAAGATATGAACAGAGAGACAGAAAGAGATGGTATGAACAGAGGGATATAAAGAGATGGTATGAACAGAGGGATAGAAAGGGATGGTAAGAACAGAGAGATAGCAAGAGATATTTTGAGAGAAATATCACCAAGAACTTGCGAAGAATTTCACCAACACCTTGTTGCTTGTTAAATAAGCAACAAGGTGTTGGCTTAGTTTTTTTTCAATTGCTTAAGCACGATTTTCAAAACAGGGCACAAACACACACACAATCAGCAGAACACCTCAGACCCTTTGCAAAATGAAACACTCTTGTCAAAACCATACACAAATTTATCAAAACCATATTTTGTCACCATATGAAACAAACGCGCTTCGAATACTACTCAGTGATTACAGTACTGTTTATGAAGTACACAGCCGTCGAAACGTCCTTATGACAGATGCTGCTGTCTATCTGTTAAAATCTGGCTGAACTCTTAGTCCAGCCCCCCTCAGGACATGGTTGACTAGTGTTGCGTGAATTTCATTTGATAAATTTGGTCCTGTGTATGTATTTGCACGCAAGTTGCATGGAGAGAGAGAGAGAGAGAGAGAGAGAGAGAGAGAGAGAGAGAGAGAGAGAGAGAGAGAGAGAGAGAGAGAGAGAGAGAGAGAGAGAGAGAGAGTGAGAAATGCCATCCTCTTCTTCTCCTGCTTCAGGTCTTCCTCTTCCTCCACCTCCTCCTCCACCTCTACATACAGCCTCCACCTCTTCCTCTTCCTCTATCTCCTTCTTCTTCTCTGTGGATTCCCCCTCTCACCCTCACTCTTCTTCTGACTCCTTCCATTTTGGTTACAGTAAAGGCAGGTGAACTTACCTGCTGCATTTTTATAGTGCTTGAACCTGATTGGTGTGTCTAAAATTAAGCAAGCATGTGTTTGCGTAACAGATGGCTGGCTCATAAGTGTGGTCATTTGACAGTCAGTGCTTTGGAATTGCAAGGAAGTGTCGATATACAAATGTTTCTAATGTATGCAAGTGTGTTTAGTGTTTTGCAAATCACTGTGTGTATTGTTTTGCAAAAAGTGTGAGGCTGACATTGTGCACATGGTGGTGCACATCGGGTCCAAGGTTTTGCTTCTTGAGTGTAATCGTTTGAAAATTGTGGGATACTTTTGATTTTAGTGTCCATGTAATCGTAAAAAACTGTTACGCTGGCACATGTGGTGTGTGTATGTTAGGCCCTGTCTCTGGGTGTGTTAAACCCTGTGTGTAATTCTGTGTTAAACAGTGTGCGAAATACTCGTCAATATTCGGGGGGGTCCTCATCCCCCGATTGTTTCGCAATACCGATCAAAATTTTCTCAATATGCAGTAGGCCTATAACATTACAATATTTCATCGATGCAAGCAATCAATCTATAGCCAACATGACAACACACACACGCACACAACAATTTTCGATAATCTGATATGCTATAGTAGCCTATTTGTAATGCAACACTTTAGCCAATGCAGCCTCCTATATCAGTACTGACATAGAAGGCTGCATTGGCCAAAGTTGTTTGAATGCACGTCGTTTAATAACAAGGAGAGGCGAAGTTGTTCATTACAATGCAAACACAACAATAATTGGCTAGGAGCCAGGTATAGCCTATCGGAGAATGGCACGCAATCAGAGCACTTGCAAATGAAAGCCTGCAGTATGATCGATCATGTGACTATTTAACCATTCATCTACAGCAAATACGATCAGACAGATACATCATTGAACACATACACAAAGCACATTCGTCTAACCACGGCGGATGCTGACAACATTTTACACAACAAGCCAAACATCACCACGGCAGGTGCGCTCTCTCTCACGTGCGCTTTCTCTCTGACATGCACGTAAACAAACACTCCAACTCCAAGGCTAGGTTGCTTCACTGAGACCAAAACCAACCAAAAGGCCTTCATAACCATGCAGTATGCCGAACCCGGAAAGGACATGCACACGCATAGTCGTACACAGTCATCTTATGCACATAAATCAGTTCTATAATCACAATTCAGTCGCTGTAAAGATTTAAAAGATAGCCTCTTACCTTAAGTTAGAATAGTATAGAATATTAATAGAATAAGCGTTTTAGAGTACCATATTAAGCGCTACATAAATTTCATTTATTATTTTTATTATTATTAATAGACCCAAATTGTGTGGCTGATACACTCTGGTTTAGCGTGTGTGTTTTAAACCATGTCATGTGTGTTAAACCCTGAGGGAGTTTGCTTCTGTTCCATCACGTTAAACATAACATGGAGCACCCAGCCAGACCTCAACCACAACTAGAATATTAAAGACCTCAATCATGCTGATAGTTGTAGGAACGGAAGACACACACGACTACACCCCCATGGCTCTGATTGGCAGGCCAGGGAGAAAATGCATGGAGAGAAATGAGGAAGATTATCAAGGCGAAGAGGAAAATGGGGGCTTGTGAAAAGGCGGATATGACTATAAATAGAGACAGACGACTGAGGGACACTGAGCCGTAATTGCAGAATTTTTGGAGGGCAGTTTCTGGGCCAGTAGAATATTTTACAACTTGAATATTTATCTGTCAAATTCATCAAAATACTTAAAAATGTATATTGACTACTTTTCAAGAAGAGCAAAATATACATTTCATTACTCATCAGACGCAATTATTTTGACATCATCCATAATCTGTCAGAAGCATGTAAATGTTGTCATTGCAGCTATTCTTTAAAGCTTGCCGATGTACCACATTTATTTTAAATATGACATAACATACTCATGAAATGATTGCTTTTTAAGGCCAAATGCCCCATTTATGAAGTGTTTTCGAGTTTAATCTTTACCTGCAATACTTGACAACAGTGCTGCCATCTTCTGTTCAAAAATGGTAACTACATGTCTTCAGACTGAGTGACCAAATGTACCATCATCGGACATTGCGTGTCCAATCCAAAAAAAAAAAATACCCTTACCCCCATCCTATACTAACCCCGTCCTAACCTAACCCTGTCCTAACCTAACCCCATCCTAACATAACCCCATCCTAGCCTAACACCGTCTTAACCTAACCCTGTCCTAACCTAACCCCATCTTAACCTAACCCCATCCTAGCCTAACCCCGTCTTAACCTAACCCCATCCTAACATAACCCCATCCTAGCCTAACCCCGTCTTAACCTAACCCTGTCCTAACCTAACCCCATCTTAACCTAACCCCATCCTAACCTAACCCTGTCCTAACCTAACCCCATCCTAACATAACCCCATCCTAGCCTAACCCCGTCTTAACCTAACCCTGTCCTAACCTAACCCCATCTTAACCTAACCCCATCCTAGCCTAACCCCGTCTTAACCTAACCCTGTCCTAACCTAACCCCATCCTAACATAACCCCATCCTAACCTAACCCCATCCTAACCTAACCCCATCTTAACCTAGCCGTCACAGAGTGTACAGCTCACTTCCTCTCTCTGCTCCCGTTCTCTACCTTGACGTCACAAAGCTTCAGTGTGGCGGTCATTGACAGCCGGCTCTGCCCTGAGGCACTCAGGGACACGCGAGGCCGTTGCCGTCTATCACAGTGAGGAGGTGGATGTGACGTGTGATATATTTATATGCTGAGGCCCCCCACCGGAGAGGATGAAGAAGATCCCGGAGACGAAGGCCAGGATGGTGCGCTGGGGCCGGATGTGTCCGATGTTACTGATGACGAACGCCGTGAAGACGAACAGCAGGGACACCATGGGGAAGGGCGTGGCTGTGCGGACCATCTCTGCACCGGACATCAGAACAGCATGTAAGGACGTTGGAATTAAAGAATATCATGGTGTACTATAGAACAAATAATACAAATGAAATTAATAACATTGTGTATGATAGTGTAATATAGTACAGTGTAGTATACTATTTTATAGCAAATTATAAATAATACAAATTTAATCAATGATATAGTGTATCATATTATAGTAAAGTACAGTATAGTATAAATAATACAAATGAAATGAATGATATAGCGTATCATAGTATAGTATATTATGGTATAGTGTAGTGTAGTACAGTATAGTATAGTATAGTATAGTGTAGTATAGTATAGTATAGTATAGTGTAGTATGGTATGAATAATAAAAATGGAATGAATAATATAGAATATCATATTGTAGTATAGTATAGTAAAGTATAAATACTACAAATTGAATGAATTATATAGAATATGATAGTGTAATAAAGTATTGTATAATGTAGTACAGTATGGTATAATATAAATAATACAAAGGCCTCCTCCGGTACTTACTGAGTATATTTGCAGTATTCTCAGTGGTTATTTCTATCTCTGGCTCGGTGAAGTACTCAGAGGCCACACACCGGCCGTTCTCCGCTCCTGAAGGCAGTAGGATGTTAAAACCTCTGTTAACTTGGAAGTCGTCAAAGTTGAGTAGTATATCATAATGTTGGCGTGGACACTAAACACACCCTGAAACTTGAAGATCCGTTTGCTATGTTGCCTTTTAACTGTTCTTAAAGAAGTAACAATCACATACGGATCAGCCTCAAGTGAGGCATCACCAATGGGCAAATGGTGGACCGATACAGTCCATACAGTCACATGAGGAACATCTCAGTCCATCAATTAAAACAACAGAGTCCCCTATAGTGTTTTACGTACCCATCCATCAACCAATTTATACATCCACCCACCCATTCTTCCACTAATCTATACATCCACATTCCATTCATCGACATTCCATTCATCCACCAACGTATACATCCACCAATCCATTCATCCACTTACCCATACATCAACCAATCTATAGATCCACCAACCCATCCATCCATCCATCCATCCATCCATCCATCCATCCATCCATCCATCCATCCATCCATCCATCCATCCATCCATCCATCCATCCATCCATCCATCCATCCATCCATCCATCCATCCATCCATCCATCCATCCATCCATCCATCCATCCATCAATCCATGCACCCACGCAGAGTCCCCCTCACCTGCCACGAAGCAGACCCTCCAGAGGCCCGAATGCAGGGCCATCTTCACCTCCATGCTCTGGTTCTGCTGTAGGATGACGCCCTCCACCATGATCAGCCAGTAGTCAGTGGACACGGCCACGCCCACGAGCAGGAGCCCACACGCCCCGAACACCGTGGACAGGATCGTCAGAGCCCGGCTGCTACATGAACTCATCTGGAGAGGGGGGAGGAGGAGGAGGAGGGAGAGGAGGGGGAGGGGGGGGGGGGGGGGGGGGGAGGAGGAAGAGGAGGGGGGGGGGGGGGGAGGAGGAGGAGGAGGAGGAAGAAGGGATTGTTGAAAGGAGGAAGATGAGGAAGAGGAGAAGGGTGAGAAGAGGAAGGGGAGGAGGAGGAGCCGATGGACACGAAGAAGATAGAGAAAAAAAGAAAAAGAAATTGAAGGAGATAGAAAAGGAGTAGAAGAGGCACGAGGAGGGCAAGGATCGTTGAGAGTGAATGTGGGAGACACGATAATATCATGGCTAAGATATTCCACTCAGCCAGAAGGCAGGAGGGCTGATCCCAAATGTCTGAAGCCTACCTGTAGGTATTCTTGAGTTAACTGCATATTACTGCCTAAAGAACTTTATCTGAATTCACTATTAGTCAGTAGGGTTAAAGTGTCTGTGAAACGACTAAAGAAATGTAGAGTGAACCAAGGCATCATAATTATTACACTGAAAATAGCCTATTTGCTAATACAGCCTTCTCCTGTTCACTAAACCAAACCAGCCGGCAGTGAAAAGGATGCATTTTGAGTGTGGATTATACGCAAATAAATGCTACATAAGGCCAAAGTTAGATAAAGAGGACATCAATTTACACACACACACACACACACACACACACACACACACACACACACACACACACACACACACACACACACACACACACACACACACACACACACACACACACACACACACACACACACACTGACGCACACACACATACACACTAACGCACACACAAACACGCACACACAAACACACAAAAACATAAGCAAGCATGCGCAGCAACAGCCAATGGCTGCCTCGATGCTTTCATGACGTTGCAGTGGTTGACGGGGTGTGTGAATGATTGACACATGGGTGGGACCAGAGATGTGTCAGCAGCAGATGACAGAAGCAGGTTGATGGTGAATCAAGTCTAGACACATGAGTGCATGCAGAGAAACCCCCATGACACATAGCGATGGGGTGATTGGTAGGCTCAGCAAGCAGGAGAGAGGGTTAGATAAGAAGAGAGAGACGGAGAGAGAGAGAGAGAGAGAGAGAGAGAGAGAGAGAGAGAGAGAGAGAGAGAGAGAGAGAGAGAGAGAGAGAGAGAGTCCCTTGTCTTCTCCCTGTGGGTTTTTGCGTGCGCGTTTGTGTGTCAGGAATGATTTAGTTTTCTTTGTTTGACTAAGTAACATTACACTTGTTCATGAAATGTGCCTGCTCAGTGTTCTATGCATAAGCTCTGTTTGTGCAAAATGGTTTGTTTTGCAAACCCCTTAACCATACACCGTCCATTAGTTATGATGGGCCTGTTTATCTGCTGTTTATCTGACCGCTTTTCACCCACCACCATATGACAGGTATTAAAGCAATGCAATAAAGAGAGAATTAAGGGGACGTTGTTAGGTGTCAGATTTCTGTCAAGGGCCAAGATTATGACTAAGTATGCACGACACAACAGCATCCCCTGGAATCGAAGTTTCATTATTGTGCTTTTCCACCGGCGGATACGCTTCGGACCCAGCACCCTCAGCCCAGTAGTGAGGGCGCAATATAGCCCAGCTCAGTTACGGCTCGTGTTTCCACTCCCGACAAAACCCTTTTCGTAGGGCGGGGTTTAAGCCGTAAGGCGATAGCCGCGGCAGCTACGTAAGCATCGTGATCTCATAGCAGCCCGACACAGTGTAGCCTGCTAATAAATCCAAGGAAAAAGAAGAACGTACACAATGAACAAAGAGCAACAATGTAGGTTGTCCAAGAAGGACGGCAAGCTTTCGCACGTCATTTTCTTCCATAAACGAAGCTTTCGCCAGAAATACCTGGCGGGTAATGTGTTGGTTTGCTATCATCCCCCTCTCGCATGGAAGTGTGATTCTGTCGACCTATCAACGGACGGCTTGTGTAGCTCGAACAGTCTGGCATCCTTTCCAGCGTCTCAGTACCCCACCAGAGGAGTACTGCGAGGCGAGTAAGGCTCAATAAGGCTCAGTACGGATTACGCCCACTGTTTCGCGGTGGAAACGCGACCCGTGCCGCACCTTTGCGGACCGAACCGACCTGCACCCTGCGGTGGAAGCGCGCCATTATTCTACCATGTAGTGCAGCTCCCCATCGGTGGAGCACTGCACTGGCCCTTCCATTGGCCATCATTCTCCGACACAAATCCATGATTGATTCGCACATTGGGCCGAGATAAAAACTCATCATTTAAGCTGTCGTAGATTTCTAAGGGATATCACAAGGACTTCAGTTCAATGAGTGACTACAGAGATTGGTCAGCAATGTTTACTCGTTGATACAGATCTGCTAACGATCCGTAGACGATAGCGTGTCATTCGTGACAAGCGCAGGGACAATTATAGATGGTTCCGGTCTTCCCCGGCTGCGTCTGATGAGGTCTATTGGAGGAGAGGTTTGTGAGGGGAAGCAGCAGGAGGGAGACGCAGCAGCCTGGGTTCGGCCAAGCGGAAGGAGATCCAGAAGACAGGTGAGCTGAGGTTAGCGTCGGAGAAGCTCTAAAGACGAAGAAAGAAATGAGCCGAGGAAACACAAAGAGTGTCTGCAAGTGAGGCTACCCATTAAATGAACTAGGACGAGGCTGGGGAGGAAGTGGAAGACACTGAGAATAGGTCAAATGATAAGAAGGAATGAGGAGGAGGAGAAAACCATGCTGATCCCATACAAAAAGAAATTGAAACTATTTCAGGGTTTAACTAAATATCTCTATTTATATATTTTTCAGAAGGGCTCTGCCTGTTCCTGCTTCAAAGGACATTTTAATGGACTCATTTCGCCTATGGTCAGAAAATTAGTCAGCACACATATTTAACCAAGTAGCCTAACAACCAAACCCAAAAAATAAAAAGGAAGAAATTGTAATTACAAAAAAAAAGCCTTTGGCGACACACGTTCTTAATTTAAAACCTTGACTGTAGGACTGACAATGATTTGATAGATCACAATTCACCACTGAAGGACTGCTGTGCCTTCCCCTCCCTTGCCCTCTATAAAACCACACGGGCCTCCCCTCCTTGCAGGTCGTAGTGACTCATCCCAGCCCGGGATGGGGCTGCTGTATGTGTTGGTGCTGCTGCCGACACGTGGTGCAGGGTCTGAGCCCTCGACCTGCCAAGGACAGGCCAGGGCTACCGGGAGGACAGGGGAGGGGGGGTGGGATGGGGGGGGGGAGCAGGCAAAGCATGAAGCAGAGGGGGGTTTTAGAGAAGGGCCAACATGGTAGAATCACTCGACTAGTCAGAGAGATGACAGCTGACTGAGGGGCCCCTGGGTGCACGGTGGGACAGAGGGACGGAGGGACAGAGAGAGAGAGAGAGAGAGAGAGAGAGAGAGAGAGAGAGAGAGAGAGAGAGAGAGAGAGAGAGAGAGAGAGAGAGAGAGAGAGAGAGAGAGACAGAGAGAGAGAGAGAGAGAGAGAGAGAGAGAGAGAGAGAGAGAGAGAGAGGGAGAGGTCGTGTCGGCCAGGTCACAGAGAGCAGAGGCCTTTGGTAGAGAGTGTGTGCCGGTGGCCCGAGTTGAGCACACTGGAGCACACATTCCAGGACTTGTTGGCTGTGGCAGGCCGGGCAGAAGGCGTGCGTGCTGGAGCTGCTGCCTCCTGCAGCACACTGCAGAAGGCAGGGCTGGATGTGCCTGAGTGACTGAACACACTGGTTCAGCACCACAGACAGCACCCTCATCACTATTGCCTGCATACTGTAAAGACCATTACAGGCAAACAAAGAGGGCTGCGCTGGGGGGTAGGTCTGTGTGTGTGTGTGTGTGTGTGTGTGTGTGTGTGTGTGTGTGTGTGTGTGTGTGTGTGTGTGTGTGCGTGTGTGTGTGTGTGCGTTGTGCGTGTGTGTGTGTGTGTGTGTGTGTGTGTGTGTGTGTGTGTGTGTGTGTGTGAGTGTGTGTGTGGTGTGGGGTGTGTTTGTGTGTTTGTGTGTTTGTGAGTGTGATGTGTGTGTCTGTGTGTGTGTCTGTGTGTGTGTGCGTGTGGTGTGGGAGGTGTATGTGTGTTCGCAATATATGTGCATGGATGTGTGTGTGTGTGTGTGTGTGTGTGTGTGTGTGTGTGTGTGTGTGTGTGTGTGTGTGTGTGTGTGTGTGTGTGTGTGTGTGTGTGTGTGTGTGTGTGTGTGTGTGTGTGTGTGTGTGTGTGATGTGTGTGATGTTTGGGGGGGGGGAGTTAGGGTATAAATGCAGAGCTTGTGATGCAGAGCTTGTGATAACAACTCAAAGTAATTGATGTGAGACAGGGTCTCTTGTTCGGCCTGTCTCAGGATAACAGCCAACTGAAGGGGTGAGGAAGGGTGAGGGAGGGAGAGGAAGGTTTAGGGAGCGACAAGAAAAAAGGGGCTTGTGATCTCCAATCGCTCTCAATCTGTAATCAGCCTCTCCGGGAGAAAGACCTCTGAGCACGGGATAGATGGATGGGGAAGAGGCTGCTTCAACGGTTGGGAAGGGGGGACATGTTGTAAACACTCAAGCAGAGTGACAGAAGAACGCAGATAAGGTGAAAGTTCAAGAAGAAGAAGAAGAAGAAGCTAACAGGCAATTTTATATATGATTAAATGAACAGACTGGGAAAGAGGAAAAGGAAAAGAAAAATCCAATACTAATAAATAGGTTACCGTTCCTGGACTTGCCTTCACCTGTGCTCATATCTAAACTATTCCGAATATTGGTTCACACTACGAAAGAAACGTTGCAGGAAATTGCATGGAAATACGGCATGAAAAGTATGCAATCACGCATCAGATAATGTTAGGCTATTATCCCTGATGATGATGATGATGATGATGATGATGACGATGATGATGATGTTAATATGGACTGGAAACTGAAAGCAGAACTGGGTAGATGTGTCTTATGGGTCCCTAGACCACGCATAGATACCAAAGTCTAAGGGCATGAAACGCAGTTTGTTTATCTAACATAATTATCAATTTCCACGCAAAAAAAAAAGGCAAGCGGCGCCGTTGGCGAATCCGAACGATGGTCGGTACGCACATAAGGTGGTCTGAAGACCCCCAGTGTCACATGCGCTCACACGCGGAGTTGGGGATGCATAAACATAGATCAAGCGCCAACGCGCAGTGGCTGCCCCCATGATAGAGATAAAAGGTTGAAATAGAGAAAGATTAGTGTCCTGCTGGACACACGAGTCTATAAAGCCTACAGATCTACTCGTCAGGGCTGTCCCGGAATATGACCATTAGTTCCTTTTTCGCGAACAACATGAAGCTGCGAGCAGGCACGACTACGATTAGTGTGTTATCTATACATGTTGGTCATCATGCACATCAAGCCTTACCACACAGACAACAAAACACACCATATCCAATACCTAGTGTATCAATAACATTAACATTTCAAAGTAAAAGTGCTACGTACCCTGCCACGGAGACGCTCCGAGTCGTGCGGCTCACCAGCGACCGAGAAAACTCACAGAAGGAAGGGAGACTCGGTGGATTTTGCAGTCTTTTGCTTGCTCTTTCGCTCTCTCTCTTTCTCTGGTGGTGTATGTGTTCCCTCACGTCCCCCTATACCCGCCTTCTAGATCCCTCACCCCTCTTTAACTCACTCCGTCCTCGGCACTGCGGTGGATCTGCCTGTATACAGTCAGCGAGAGAGTGAGAGTGTGAGAGAGAGAGAGTCTGTGAGTGAGTGAGTGAGAGAGAGAGAGAGAGAGAGAGAGAGAGAGAGAGAGAGAGAGAGAGAGAGAGAGAGAGAGAGAGAGAGAGAGAGAGAGGGAGAGAGCGAGAGAGTGCGAGTGAGAGAGAGACAGGGAGAGACACAGAGAGAGAGAGAGAGAACGAACGGGCGAGAAACCAGAAGACCGTTTTTCAGGAGAGCGCATGGCAGAGGAAAGGAGTGAGGAGAATATAGGCCTAGACACGGAGAGAGAGGGATGGAAAGAAAGTGTGAGTGAGAGAGAGAGGGAGGGAGGGGGGAGGAAGAAAGAGAGAGAGAAGGAGGGAGGGAGGGGAGGAAAAGCGTATAGTCCGTGTTTTCAATTGAACGGAGAGAGAATGCGGAAAACCTCATCAAAACTTCCATGCAGATGATTTAGAAACGCAACACACAGACCCCCTGACCGAGCTCTGTCCATCAACTACTCCAACAAGCCTTCATATAGCCTGAGTCTCTGTAATCATTGAGTGAAACTACACGTAGTATTATATCACAGTGCAGCCCGTCCCGTCGTGTTGTCCTGCAGTGAGATACAGCTACACGCGTACAGTTCATTCAAAACATACATAATATACACAACTGACAAGCGAGGCATTTTAACCCTTTCACATTTATGAGTCATAAAAACAAGCCTAACCACAGCATTGTGCTGAACCAATAACGGAGTGACACTGGTGTCGTGCCAGGGAGATGTCACTGTCATTCGAGGGGACTCTTTTTTTCACTCAAACCGCTCCTCATTTGCATTGCTCCTCTCTCAACTCCTCCAACCTCCTGCTCCTCTCCTCTGTGGTCTACGGCTCTCCGGCTATTTTTAGATGGCTGTTCCTATATTTTTAGCAACAATATCAATAGTCTACTGTACACTCTGACCTCAGGGTGAGAGAGCTAGAAAGAGTGTGAGATAGGGAAAGAGAGAGTGAAGGAGAGGAAGAGAGTAGGGGGGGGGGGGGGAGGGGGGGGGGGGTAGGGGGTCGGGCGGAGAGGGAGAAAAGAACACACGGCGTAATGGAAGAGACGAAGGATAATCAGAGACAGTCAGAGAGAGAGAGTGTGTGTGAGAAAGAGTGAGAAACAGCAGAAAGCAAAGACAGTTAAGAAACGGAGAAGGATCTACTCTAGAGGAGTCGGATGAGCGAGGAGGGGGGGGGGGGGGTTTGGGAGGGAGGGAGAAGCAGAGAGGAAGAGGAGGGGGGGGGCAGTTTAAAAGAGGGCTAGTATCATTATGTCACGGTGATGCTGAATGATGGACTGCAGCAGCAGCTCCAATGTTGGAGGTAGTGCTCCACACACACAGGCCCCGCCAAGGTTAAAGTCAAGGAGAGGGCCGAGTTAACACAGCTTTTGGTCTTTATTGCGTATTCATTCAAACTAGTTAAACGGAAAAAGAAAAAAAGAGACAACACAATCAAGCGAAATAAGCATTCCCAAATGGTCCCTGTGGACTTTCCCCTGACTTCACTTAGGTTCAAATATGCTGATATACTGTGCTATATCTGTCGATTCTTCTTATTGTTCTCCCACTTTGTGTGTGTGTGTATGTGTGTGTGTGTGTGTGTGCGTGTGTGTGTGTGTGTGTGTGTGTGTGGTGTGTGGGAGTGCGTGCGTGCGTGCGTGCGTGCGTGCGTGTGTGCGTGCGTGTGTGTGTGTGTGTGTGTGTGTGTGCGTCTATATATATATAATCAATGGAGCTAGTGCCCCCAAGGGGGAAGACATCAACGATGGCGGGAGGGAGGGGTGAGGTGGTGGGTTAGGGTCATCAAAGAGATGATTGTAACAATAAGGCGTGTGGACAGTGGGCTTCATTGAGGATGACATGAAGAGTTGCAGGTAAACTGCTTACGATGCACCACTGACAGAAAGCGGTAGAACAACATAGGGAAAAATGAGACAGACAGACAGAGAGAGAGAGAGGGAGAGACGGAATTCCAGTTAAAGGGTTGCACGGATAAAAGCGAGGGAGCAGGAGAGAGCAGGAGGAAGTAGAGAGGGAGGCGAGAAGTTGATGAGATTTGAATGTGAAGGTCAACTCGTTATAACTGGGATCTCTACGGGGAGAACAGTCCCACTGTGGGGCTGGGGGGGGGGCTGGTGTGTGCGTGTCTGTGTGTGTGCGTGCGTGTGTGTGTGTGCATGTGCTTGTGTGTGGTTGAGAGTATGTTTAGAGGTGGGCCAATGTAAGGATGAACGCTGGATTAGAGAAGAGAAGAAGAGAGGCAAAGGGAAGGTAGTGAAGGAGAGACACCAGCATCTTGTATTCTGTGTGTATGTGTGCATGGTGAGAGTGTGTGTGAGAGTGTATACATGTGTCTGTGTATTTGTGTGAGAGTGTGCGTGTTTGCATGTGTTTGTGAGCGTGTGTGTGTGTGTGTGTGTGTGTGTGTGTGTGTGTGTGTTTATGAGAGTGCACGTGTGTGTGCGTGTGTATGTGTGTTATAGTGGGGTAAAGGGTATGAATGAAGGGGCAACACTTGGAAGCAGGTGAGAGGCAGCAGTGTGTACTGTAACACTGCATACGTCCTCAGGCTGGTACACTCTTTATTTATTCAGGTATCATGCTTTTCATTATTTATTCTATTTTACGACTTCGATCGTAAAATATTCATCGTCTTTATTCAATACTCATGTAACAGTAATGCTCCAGCGATAGCATTCTACTGGTCTTGCTTTTCCTCACTCTACGAATAGACGTATATAACTTCTAATTAAATGTAGAAGTACATTTCTATCTCCCGTTTTCTTTGAATGTGAAATTCAAATCAGACATTTTTATGGCGCCCCAAAATGCAAAACCTGAGCTCTAAATCGTGGTGTTCTGGGGCACTTTATCCTCCGCTTTGCTGCATCCTTTGCCAAAACAACATTTCCTTTACAACCACGGCCCCTTAGGCGGGGGATTATGAAATCCATGTCTGCCTGTCGTCACATGTCTTCCCCTCAGCTGTAGTTTGATGACATCACTGTTATTTTTCCATGTATTGAACGGCGCCAGTAAACCACGCGGCTAATTACGCCTGATCAATAGCTGCATCCACGTCATTACACACCAAACATCATGGCAATGGGGGGCTCCTCCCTGCAGGTGCCCAGGGGGGGGGGGGGGGGGGGGGGGGGGGGGGGGGGGGTGGGGGGGTGTGGGGGGGGGGGGGGGGGATAGACTTTGGGTTGGCGAGGCTGGGCTAGGCTAGGCTAGGGTTTACAGCTGGCAGCCGCTGGCTTCCCGCTGCAGGAAAAACACTCTCAAAGAAAAAGGCTTAGGGAGACAAGCATCTTAGCATAATTCAGGGCACACCGGTGCAGTTGGATCTATGTTGGACTGTGTTTATGGCTCCGCAGATGCCAATGTGAGACAGCAAGATGATGGGAAGGTATTGCCATCGAGATATTCACTCAGCATACTCTTGGGGACTGGTTTTGGAGGTGGTTGTAGGGAGCTGGTGCCCAGTGGTAGTGATGGATGGGTGAGGAGGGGTGGAGACAGAGTTGTATATTGATATTCTTATTGATGTGAGTCTATGTGGGCTCCGGGCCATCTGTGGGATGTCACAGGCCAAATCACATAGAAAATAAACCAAAATAAAGAATCAGATTTATTTTCAGGACTAAAATGTATTTTAGGTTTTGCCAAAGCAAGATGCCAGCTAAGAACAAAAATAAATACAGAAATAAATACAGAAATACCCGTCAACTCATCATTGTCAAACACTCACACATACACACACAAACTCACACCACTGATATATAACCATATTGAAGCACGACATTTCACTAGAAACAGAGGGGTATCTGGAAAGAAAATGTTTATTTATGGGTAAAAGGAAGAGAGGATGGAAGCAAATACTTTCCCTATAATATACTACCAGTCAGAACAAAAACAACAAACTGGAAAAGAAAATGGTTGAGCGACGACAACATGGGACTGAAACTATGATAAATAAACCATCACCACAACACAGGTATACACTGCTTCACTCTTTTTTAAAGGCTTCAGATTAATAACTATGAGATACTTGAGATATTTGAGAATATATTGTTTTCTAGATGTTCATGTAAACACAATTCAAGCTGCATTTCGATTGCATGATTTAATAATTTAAAAAACTAGAATGCGGAAGTAATCCTTCTAAAGACATATTTCATGCAAGAATATCTACTCATACCGACTTCAAGTGAGGAAACTCTTATGTCTCAGGCTTCTACCAAGTGAATGTTATAAAAAACAAAGTCTACCTCGGCAACGCATCAATACCTGGCATTGATGGCTCTGGGAACCATAGCTTATTCTGATGTTAAGAATACGTGGGAAGGAAACATTTTGGTGTTGGATTTATGAATGGGTGGTGATTCGATACTCACTGTAGATACGAATTGTCTGGAACATTAAAACTCTCTTTGTTATAAAACTACTACTGACACAAAATAATATATGATATATTTCCAGGGCGGGGGTGAAAGGGGCAGTGTGGCCGGGCTCAAACGGCGGTGAGCGGGGTGGGGGCGAAGTCCGGGTTGGTGTAGGTGAAGCCCTGGAAGTCCTCCTCGTCGATGGCGGCCAGCACGTCGGGGTCGGAGGGCGTCAGCGCCGAGGGGGCTGAGGTGAAGAACTTATCAAAGTTCTCTGCTTTCTTCCCACACTGAGAGACACAGGGAGAGAGGGAGGCACACACGAGGGTTTGAACATGAACGGGATGTGAAACATACAGATGAGCTGTGACCTGTGATCACCCCCTTGAGGATCAATCCTAAGTCATAGGCAATGAGCATTGCATTATCTCCCATGAGATATAGTTCCACCATGTTTCAGGGAAAAGGTTACACTTTACAATAAGGGTACAGTAATTAACCCTTAATTAACATTAGTTATGCAGTAATACGATTAATTGTATAGAATTAGCATAGGGGTTAGGCTTAGGTTTAGGGGTTAGGGTAAGGGTTAGGGTAGAGTTAAGGTGAAGGTTTGGGTTAGGGTTAGAGTTAACCCTATCCCTATTATATAATAAATAAAATAATACCTTAGTTACCGTGAACACCAGCAGTAGACGTAAACATCATTAATCAATTATTAACAGACACATAAATTAACTGTTTACTAAATGTTTGTTAATGGTTATTTCTGCATTAACTTATGCTAATTATTATTGATAATGTTCCCTAGTTGTGAAGTGTTACCACAAAGGTAAAAATAAGAAATCAGCCTGAATATTCTCAAATAACATTACATCTGAAACAACACTCCACATCCAGCTCTGTAAGGCGCTACACCTGCTCAGAGGAGGAAGCCCCCCGTCACGACTCCCCCCCACCTCCCCTACTTCACAGGCATCTGGAAGCCCACAGCTCAACTGAGCTGCTACACACGCATCTCATTAAGCGAATGGCCCCGGGCCCCGTAACCCCTGAGCAGATCCGGCCGGCTAACAGCACCTCCCTGCTTCAGCCCCACCGGGGTCATGATTACACACATTTGCATACAGAGGGAGAGCACCGGGCTCTGGGGCCGGGGACGTCGGGCTCCCAATGGGGCCCGGGGACACATCGCCCGGAACCAGCCCACGGGATGAGAGGCGGGGAGACGGGGGAAGATAGAGAAGGAATGGAGAGTTGGCACGGAGATGATGGACAGGGGTGGAAAAAAGGATTGAATCTGGGAGGATGGGTAAGTGTGGGTTTGAAAATATGCAGAAAGTGGCAGTGGCTTGGGGGCATTAAACTAACACGCCAGGTTTCCCCCGAACCAGGAGAGAGAGGGAGGGAGAGACAGAGAGAAAGAGAGAGCGAGCGAGAGAGGGAAAGAGTGAGAGTGAGAGTGAGAGTGAGAGTGAGAGTGAGAGTGAGAGAGAGAGAGAGAGAGAGAGAAAGAGAGAGACAGAGACAGAGACAGAGAGAGAAGGAGAGAAAGAGAGAGAGAGAGAGAGAGAGAGAGAGAGAGAGAGAGAGAGAGAGAGAGAGAGAGAGAGAGAGAGAGAGAGAGAGAGAGAGAGAGAGAGAGAGGACAGAGAGAGAGAGAGAGAGAGAGAGAGAGAGAGAGAGGGATACAGAGCGAGGGAGTGAGAGACACAGAGATAAAGAGAGCGCGACCTGGACAGAGATAGATGTACAGAGTACAGCGCAGAGATAAAAAAAGAAAGAACAGCAGGAAGCGAGACGGAGGAAAGAGGGATCGGTGAGCAGCAGAGCCTGCCATCCCTCCCGTTTGACTGACAGTTCTGGGTTTGAAGGGCGGCGCGATCTCCAGCCTCTCCAGCCGGTCCCAGTCCAGCCAGCGGAAGAAGGGGTGCTCCCTGATCTCCCTCTCGCCCTCCTCCCCGCGGCCCAGGCGCTTGGCGGGGTGTTTGGTCAGCAGCTGGGGACACAGGGCACCACACAGCGGGTCAGGCTCAGGGCTGGTTCACACCGGACACACAGGTACTGACGTGTCAAATATCTTAGCCGTGGCAAAGTGTGACCAGTATAGCAGCATAGTCGTATATGAGCTAGCCATGGGTTAACTCCTAAGAGGAATCAGCTATTTCCTTTCTCTTTCCATTTTTCATGATTAAAATCCATTTAGCTAGCAGACTAGAGTAGCCATAATAAGTGTTGGGAGCGAAACCTGTGTTTATCCTACGATGACACCTGCTGGGAACAGAGTCTATTCTCTGTGTGACGTACTCATACTGGACCGTGAGAGCAGGGGATGCTGATGGATGGACTTACTCCTTTGCAGATGGCGACGGCCTCGCGCGAGAGACTCTTAGGGTACGTGACGCTCTGCTCCATTATAGACTGGAACAGCTCATCCTCGTCGATGCCATCGAACGGAGGCTGAGAGAGACAGAGAGAGAGAGAGAGAGAGAGAGAGAGAGAGAGAGAGAGAGAAAGGGAGAGAGGGAGAGGGAGAGCGCGTTAAGGGGTTAAGAACCAGGGTTAATACAATGGGTAGAAAATTACATTGAAATTGAATTCATTAAGTCTTTAAGTGAACCTGATTGTCCACCATGTAAATTGGTTTAATACACAAAATTACACAATTTCTAGACTAGTGAGATTCATAGAGTGGGACTGAATGGTACTGTACCTGTCCGGCCAGCATTTCATACAGCAGTACCCCGTACGACCACCAGTCCACGGCTTTCGTGTAGGGCTGGTATGCCACGATCTGAGAGGAGGGGAGCGACAAGCAGATAGGATGAACTGAAGGACAAGTGAGCACACGATCCGCTGTGGTCCAGTGCTTCTCTACAGGAAGCTTCCAGATATCAGACACACTGGAACAAGAAACATAGGAGAAACATTCTTCAGAAACAGGTGTGATTACTGTAGTGCGTTTGTGTGTGTGTGTGTGTGCGTGTGTGTGTGTGTGCGTGGTATTGTATGTGGGTTTGCGTATACTGCAGCACGTTTGTGTGTGGTACTATATAAGTGTGTGTTTGTGTGTGGACCCTGTGTGTGTGTGTGTGTGTGTGTGTGTGTGTGTGTTTGTGTGTGTGTCTGTGTGTATGTGTTTGCGTGGACCCACCCTGTGTGTGGTACTATATATGTGTGTGTGTGTGTGTGTGTGTGTGGACACAGTGTGTGTGTGGTACTATATATGTGTGTGTGTGTGTGTGTGTGTGTGTGTGTGTGTGTGTGTCCTGTAAGTGGGTCTGATACAGAGAAACCACCAGGAGAACAACTCCCAGTCCCCGGGGATCACATTGTATCTGCTCCAAAATTGCGAATGCAGAAGAATCGATGGACATTTGCATAGACAGAGTCAGTACCCAGGAGGCCTTATTACATCACAATCCCCTCCCGCTCCTCGCTTCATACCTCTGCCTCTCCTTATCTTTTCAGAAAGGCAATCAATTTCAAACACATGTCTGGTCCATATGTAAATGTTAACTTTAATAATGTAACCAGGAAGGAATGTACAAACATGTATGCAATATGTGTACGGTACTAGAAATGATTCTCCTAAATAATTATCTGAGTGGGAAAACATCAGATCATTATTTAGGAATATTCATCATCCATGATGTCAAATCCCCCCCCCCCCCCAAAAAAAAATAGCAGGGACACATGTGACACGCGACTAATTGAATCAAGGAGCTAATTATGAGAAAATGCTGACAAGGTCACAGAGGAGAAGGGAGAAGAAGGAGCTGCACAGGCGACAGGGACTCAGGCGTCTCACAGCTCGGAGAAAAGCAGGTCAACCAATCAAACGCAGTCAAATAGAGGTGAGACACTGGAGAAGATGAGTGTGAGCAGGAAGGAAGAGGCCGCGGAGGAAGAGGCGGAAGAGGAGGAGGAGGAGGAGGAGGGAGAGGAGGAGGAGACTGTGGATGGCACGCTGAGGAGCAGAGTGCGGTCGTGGCTGAGATGGGCTGGGGGTGGTGGTGGAAAGGGTAGGGATAGGGGTGCAGGTAGAGGTGGAGGTGGGGATTGCAGTGGTGGAGGTGTTGGGATGGGGATGGGGCTGGTGGTGGTGGTGGTGGTGGAGGTTGGGGGGTTGACGGGGTTGGTGGGGTTGATGTGTACCTCGGGTGCAATGTAGTCCGGGGTGCCGCAGAAGGTGCGGGTGGTGTCCCCCTCGAAGACGCCCTCCCGGCACATCCCAAAGTCGGCAATCTTGATGTGGCCCTCGCTGTCCAGCAGCACGTTGTCAAGCTTCAGATCCCTGGGGAGAGAAGAGAGAGTCAGCTCTAACGGAGGAGAGAGAGAGAGAGAGAGAGAGAGAGAGAGAGAGAGAGAGAGAGAGAGAGAGAGAGAGAGAGAGAGAGAGAGAGAAAGAGAGAGAAAGAGAGCGATAGATAGATACTTGTAGATAGAGAGAGAGAGAGAGAGAGAGAGAGAGAGAGAGAGAGAGAGAGGGAGAAAGAGAGCGATAAATAGATACTGTAGAAAGAGAGAGAGAGAGAGAGAGAGAGAGAGAGAGAGAGAGAGAGAGAGAGGGGAAGATCCTAGTAGCATTATTTTGATCCTTGATCTTTTCATCTTAATTCAAGCCATTTATACAGGTATAGCCGGCCTCGTTATTACTGGATACATCTCTTTTGGAGACAAACCACACAAAGTTAAAGATAAAAGATCAAGTCCGATAAAAACATGTACCCCTATTGAAGCTCTCTACCTGTAAAGGATCCCTTTGTTGTGGAGGAAGAAGAGGCCGACTGCAATCTCAGCACCGTAAAACCTTGGAGGGCAGCCCAGGAAGCCCAGGAAGGAAAGGAAAGGGGAGACAAGGTTCTAAAGGGGAATAGATTGGAAGAGTACGGCACTACTGTTGGAGGTATGTTTGAGGAGATTGGGCGGCGGGTTGACTAAATTAAATCAGGATGATGAGAAGGAAGGGGGACTAAAGAATAAAGGATAGGAGAGGCTGATGAAAGGGAGAGTAACTGGAGACTTGAAAGGCGGGGAGATGAACACAGAGTGCCAGACAAGAGCAAATGAGGTAAGAATCA
>NC_079422.1:5819779-5824530 GCF_026213295.1 Gadus chalcogrammus
ACGCACGCACGCACGCACGCACGCACGCACGCACGCACGCACGCACGCACGCACGCACGCACGCACACACACACACACACACACACACACACACACACACACACACACACACACACACACACACACAAAACCACACTTTGTCTCTCCACTCCTCCAGAAGTGCAGTGTATGCTGCTTTCCAGTGTGTCCTTAGAGCTTAATTGAATAATTAAAGCCATTGATTGGCTAAAGAGTCCACTCAGCATCTTCCCTGCTGTGAATCAGCTTCTGATTGGGAGGTTAAAATGGCAGATGAACACACTGCAGAGAGACCCCTTGACAATCACACGACTGGTTCAAAGGAGCAGAGTACCCTGATCATAATCACTGATCTACCTCCATTTCAGTCTACCGTTTTGTCAAAAGACGGGGTTGGAGAAGGTAATCTGATCCCCAATCTGTTTGCAAAGGCTCCACACTTCCTCTATGGACATATTGCACGCCCCTTTATTTGTGCCACCAGTTATAGTAGTTGACCTGCAGGGAGCAGTAGTGAACCAGTGTTGGGTTCATTGTTTTTAGAGATTGCCGATGCTGCAAAGCAGATCAGCCATAAACGACAGGGATTACTAATTAGAAGATTATTTCAATGATAAGACAGATGGACTAAGCTAGAAATTAAAACAGCAGCGTGGTGCCAAATAGGACAAACATAAGTTATTGTGCGCTTGTGTTCATGTCATTTAGTTTTGTGCAGCAATATAGTTGATGTATAGCTAATGTATCAAATGCACATTTTGTAATGTACTCTAAACAATTATGTGATGCAGCAGTAGCATTTGACCAAAGAAAATAACGTATATACATAAGAAATGTACTTTGAGCCTTTTGTCACAATCAATTTGTGCTCCTTGAGATCAGTTGGCTTTGGTCTGCGTCCAGATCTGCATCTGGGGCCCCGGGCCCTTGATAATTGATGTTACTATCTAATACTGTGCTCCCTGGCTGTGATTTATGGCCCCAGAAAGAGGGAGAGACGTTTCTGAGCAATATTCTTGTTCCTTTTTCTGCAAATAATTTTCTTCAATTTATTTAAGATAGTGGGAATAAATTCCCTTTGCAAATATGCAAATGTGATCATTTTCATGTTTAGTGGGGGAGAGTTCTATGTTTTGGGCTCGAAATTTTCATATTTATGTTATCTAGGACTTGTGGAATTAATAACTTCATTTCAGTCTGAATGCGGGAGCAATATAATGAAACCCTGGGATGTAGGCAGAAACTCAATATGTCCTATTGCTTGATTATAGGAAAATAACCAGATATATAATTATATTTTCCTCTCATAATCCTGAAATATTTAAAAGGGGATGGGGATGGGTGTTCAACCAAATAAGATTTTATTTGTTGTGGAGCAGGATTGTGGGTAAATTATACCCATAAATAACACCATTTGCTCTGAAATCACCCTAAGGGTCCTAAAGAGCCCGGCTTATAGGCCATGTTGGCCCTGAATGGATGAAGCAGAATTAAGGGGCCAAGATGGCAGCCGATGGAGAGAATAGCACGGAAGCTACCCAGAAGCTACTGGCACAGACTAACATCTCTAACGACACAGCCCCCACCCCACCATATGTCCAAACACACAAGTTAAACGCACACACACAAACAATCTCAGAGAACACCATCAGCGCAAAGTATCTGTTCCAATATTGAGTCATTTGCGATGTTGAAAACCTTTCTCGGGCTGTGGTTGCCCCGACCACAGCATTAGTGGTCGGGGTATATAGACCACAGTATTTAGAGCATATTTATCCCCCTGTGTCCTCGTAAATGCTACATCAATGCAGGTGTGTCTGCGTACATGATTAGAGAGCGCGTGCATGGAGCTGTCTGGTTAACCAGGGACATGGAGGGTCTCCTGCAATCAGCAGCAGGGGTCACATGATCAGTTGAGGCCAATGGGGCGGCGGCTCCAGCGTGTGAACTGGTCTGTTCTCCACTGGGACCATGGACGGAGAGCGGAACACACCGGAACCAACGCGGGTTGGAGCTGGTTTGTGCGCACGTTAACCTGGTTTCTGGGCGTTCTCATCTCACGATGGTATGCCTGGAGTGGGGGTCTCCAAACGTTGGTTATCGGTGAGAAAGATGGCTGGCCTTCCCAGCATGCTTTTGGGGAGAGCGATATCCCTTTCAGTAATATGGGTTCAGGGTTGCGAGGCGAGAGAGGGGGAGGGACTTGTGATATTCATCTCTGATGTTAACTGGCGTACACATCTCATAGGAAGTAAGATAAGGGAAATTACGCAACGGCAGACGGGGATAACACAAACACACATAAATCACTCAGTGCCTATGTATGGAGTGTACCGTGTGCTGCACCAATGGGCCACCTTACCAGATAAAGTCGGTGCAGTGGCTGCAGAAGGTGGGCTGCTTGAAGAAGCGGGCGGTGAACTGGTGGTCCTTCACCTCCACGATGCGCTTGTGCTTCAGGGCGCCCTTCCTCTGGAACACGGGCACCCTGGGCGGGGGGGACAGGGGCGAGGGCAGGGGAGAGGAGCCCCCCGCCACACCGACACCGGCAACGGTGGAGGAGGGCGAGGAGGTTGAGGAGGTGGAGTTGGCCGAGGACGGGGAGGAGGCCAGGGTGAGCGGGGAGAGCGATGGGGAGGGGGAGACCGGGGTGGACATGTTGCCTTGGAGAAGAGAGAGAGAGAGAGAGAGAGAGAGAGAGAGAGAGAGAGAGAGAGAGAGAGAGAGAGGGAGATAGAGAGGGTTGGGCGAGACGGAAGGGGAGAGAGGAGTGGGGATATTGGGGGGAGGAGGGGTTTTACAGTATTTGGGTCAGTTGTTGCATGGACAACATGGTGGGGTCCAGAGAGGAGGAGTAAAAGGGAATTGAGCCAGGAAGAAGGAAGGAAGGGAGGGATGGATGGAGGAGAGAAACGACATAGAGGACCGATGGCAAGGGAGGCTTCGTTGGACGGTGCTGCTTGTGGAGACTGCAATAGACAGCTGAGAAGGATCTAGCCTCGGAGACCCCAAGACAGCAACTCTCTGTCCCACATACAGCCAGTCTAGACCATAAACCCTCTTAGCCTGTCTCTCTCTCTCTCTGAAACCCCTTATTTCTTTCTCTCTCTCTCTCCCTCTCCCACTCCCGAGCCCCCATCAAAGCCCAGCCCTCAAATTACTGGGTCTACTGTACCTCCTGTTGCCATGTCAACAGTGCACACCCAGCCCCCCACGCACCCCCTTCAGCACCACCTGTTCCAATATTAGACTCACATCCGATCCACAACCACTGTCCAATTGTGCCCTGATTAGCAAGCGGTGTTGTTTCTCCAGACAAAGTTTGAGAGTAGTATACTATTCCTTATGAGAACAGGGATACAGAAGAGATGGAGGAATGAGACCAGAGAGGATAGAGAAAAATGCAGAGCTGCAAATGTTTAGCTGGGGAGATTGTAGCGGTGGAACAGTTGTAGACTTTTAAATGATAAATGAACGCGGACACAGAGAGACATTTAATGAATAAATAAATAAGCCAATGTCCCCAGAAAACAACAACAAACCGAAAAGCACACTGGAATGATGGCTTTTTGCAGGGATTATGGCTCAGCAAAATATGGGAGTAAAAATCCATTGAGTGACGGGTGAGATGGATGTAAAGGGAGTGAGGGCTCCTACATAAAGGAAGCTAACAAAAAGATGCAATTCAACAACAATGAGGTGCCAAGAAGGAAGGAGCTTACCTTTTGTGGAGCCTAAACAAGACCTTGGAGTGGGGGCAAATTCCTCTTCTTGGCCGCCTCTTTCTCTCAGGTACAGTTTTAAGAGAAACTATTTTGGGTTTCACACCTGTAGCTGCTCTCGCTCATAAAACAGGCATACGTAAGAAAAGGAAACAGAGATAGAAGGAGAGGAAGGAAGGAAGAAGAAATGACGAGAAGATCTGCGCATTGACAGGAAGCGAAAAAGCATCCAAGACGTAAGCCTAGAAAAAAATGGAAAATAGCGTTTACAGCCAAAGAGACGAAGTAAACGAAAGATTGAACAGATGGATCCTTGTCTAGGAGGCAGAGGAGAAGTGGAGGAGACTTTATATCAGCTAACCCAGAGGCAGGGTGAGGAGAAGGGCGAGATGGAGCACTGGTATTCTCTTTCCAAGATTGGCTCTGTTTTTTACCAAGTAGAGGAGGAGAGAGAGTGACACAGGGAGAGAGAGTGAGAGAGAAAGAGAGAGAGAGAGAGAGAGAGAGAGAGGGAGAGAGAGAGAAGAGAGAGAGAGAGAGAGAGAGAGAGAGAGAGAGAGAGAGAGAGAGAGAGAGAGAGAGAGGGAGAGAGAGAGATTAGAATGATAGAGAAAAGAGAGAGGGAGAAAGAAATAGGCAGCGATTCATTTTGAAATCTGGGTTACTTCTCTCTAGAGGGAGAAAGACAGCGAGAGAGAGAAAGAGAGAGAGAGAGAGAGAGAGAGAGAGAGAGAGAGAGAGAGAGAGAGAGAGAGAGAGAGAGAGGATGGGGACTTGGGAGAGAGATTGCCATTTTTGCCATCATCACTACAGTATGGTCAGGCAGACGGAAAGCGTCTCTCACATTGTCTGGTGCCAGACTTACTGAAGCAGCGAGCGCAGACCGCTCGGGGAGAAAAATAAGGGATAGAACGCCTTTTACTGTGGAGGATCCAGTACGTTTTGCAGATCATTAAGTATAAGTCAACAACATGGAAGGGATTCAAGTGGCCAACAGGTGTTGAGGTAGCT
>NC_079422.1:5824630-5847130 GCF_026213295.1 Gadus chalcogrammus
ATGGATCAACGGGTGGCTTGGGATCATTAAAACACCCTGCACCAAGCTCCAAACTGAATCCTTGTATGATTTGGGCTTAACCTTTTACAACGTTTGATGGGATATCAGTCACATAAACACACACACACACACACACACACACACACACACACACACACACACACACACACACACACACACACACACACACACACACACACACACACACACACACACACACACACACACACACACAACCTGGGATGGCACATCTGCAGATGAATGTAAACAGCACAAGCACAAATGTCACTCAATTCCTTCAATATGCAGGTAAACACACATGGTAACAACCATAACGCCCCATTTCAACATGCATGTGTGCTTGATGTGAGAGCCGGTTAGAGGTCTGCCTCGATTGATAGGAGTGTGACAGCGTGGTAAGTGATGGGCTGGGCTGGCCCCTTAGTTCTCAGATCTAATTGAAGTGCCATCAACAGACTCATGAGTTCAGCTTCAGGTCAGCCTCTGTTTTATTAGTCATATGTAGATTGAACACTGGGTCAACGGTACAATGACATGTGTTGTATGGGAAACACAGGTCCGCACTTGTCATTTTAGGATAAATTAACAGAAAACACACAAACCATCAAAATATAAATAAATCGTAGATAAATATAAGACAATGTTTAAAGATTGATTGTGTTCAAAGTAGTACTGTCAGTTTAACGCGTT
Source organism: Gadus chalcogrammus (assembly GCF_026213295.1). NCBI lineage: Eukaryota > Metazoa > Chordata > Actinopteri > Gadiformes > Gadidae > Gadus > Gadus chalcogrammus. The sequence goes on from NC_079422.1 coordinate 5,825,342, forward strand.
ATTAACGGCGTTAATTTGTATATTGCGCGATTAACGCACCTTTGGCTTGGCAAATGTTTTTTCACCTGCTGTCTAAAAAAATCGACTTGGTTGCGATGTTGACGGTTTGTGAGTGTTGCTTCTGTTGAGTGAGTGAGAGGTCGCGGGCGCACAGCTCAGGCTGCCGGACGGCGCTGCAAGGAACTTTTATAAACGCAATGTTGTTATCCTGCAGTAATCAGCCCGACAGCCCCGAAACGTTAACGGCCCACCGGGAATTCTCCCGACTCTCCCGATTACCACTCCGCCACCGTGTGTGCGTGTGGGCGTGTGGGCGTGTGTGCGTGTGTGCGTGTGTGCGTGTGTGCGTGTGTGCGCGTGTGTGCGTGTGTGCGTGTGTGTGTGTGTGTGTGTGTGTGTGTGTGGGCGTTATTCGATAGCCTGGTAATGTGTAGGAAGGCCTACGTACGGTAGGAATATTCATACTGGTTTAAATAATAAATGTTAGTATTTCCCATCTTTGCTGAGCAAGAGTTTTGTTTGAAAGTTCAGTGATTGAAACAAATAAAAGCCTGCTATTGAAGTTTTACGGTAGATCTACGCAGGGCCGGATTAACAAATCATAGGCCCCTGGGCACAAATGTCTGAAGGCCCCCCCCCCCCCCCTCCCCGAAAAAAATCAGGAAAAAAGCGAAACCACTCAGTTGATGTCTCATCATGTCTGTGACTGTCAATTTTTCATCTCTACCGCGTTTTTTTTTTTTCACCATAGGTGGACTGGCTCAATTGACAGGTTATGGGAGGGGGGTTAACTGTCACATTAGGCCACTATATTGTTCAGAATCATTATATTGCTGTTCTTATGACATTCGTTTTAATAATGAATTTTAAATGAATACCCTATTTAATAATACCATGTATAACTATTTTAAGAGTACAAACATTCATAAAAAAAAAAGAATGTTTGTGTGGTGCCCCCCCACTGGCTGGGAATGGTTGGGGCCCCTGGGCACAGTGCCGTGTGCCCTAATGGTAGATCCGGCCCTGGATCTACGCCGCCTACCACTGTCATGCACCTACCCAATGTCAAGTGGACCGGGTTGAATTCACTGCGGGTCTCTCTTCTTATGCCAAATATATTTTATTACTGTCCTTCTCAACACTCTCTGATCTCACTAAAAGGCTAGCAGCATGAAATCGAGGGATATTTAGAATAGAAAAAAATGTGTGATTTATCGCGAGTTAACTATGACATTAATGCGATTAATGGCAATTAAATATTTTAGTCACTTGACAGCACTAGTTCAAAGTAATAGTCGCAAGTATATGCAGAGGTAGGGCCTATTAAAAATGTGGTTTGCAACAGTCCTGGACTGGTACAACAGCAGCACGGTTTTTGCAGACATCAGATATTATAAGATATGGGATCAGATAACTCTTTAAAGCAATGGTAAGCAATTTATTTATAAGCATTTGTTGTTATTTGGGTTGAAATTATCTTTACATCTTGACGTCATAGTTATAAATGAAAAATAAAATAACAAACTATGACGAAAATAAGAAAAATATGCGTTATCTTTGGATGTTGCAGGCCGTAATAAGCCCGAACAATCATTTTGATTTGCCTGAATGAAATGACTGGATGGCTTGCCTGTCTGTCTACCAGCCTTCCCGGCTACCTGCCCGCCCTCTGACCATACACTCACTGAGCATGACCGGAGAGTTCCACAAGGCACTCGGCAGACCTGATGCTAAAGCTAGCGAGCAAGTTGTGTGTTCCAGGGAAGGCTTTGGAGGGAGGCCTGAAGGGAGGGGGCATTTCTCAGTTGGATAATTTCAAAATCAAGCTTACTCTGGCTGGTTGCTCCCTAAATTGTCTACTCTACCTTTACGTCTGGTGGCATATGCAGCCAGAGTAGCCTACTGTGTGTCTTTTCAGACACGCTGTTGAGAGAGATCTTAAATGGCCGGGAGGCTTTTGCCAGTGATGTGCTGCGCCGCTTCCACCGAGCTGTGTCGGGATTGGTGGCTCTGGGCAGAATAGTTTCTGTACCAGGCCGGGATGCTGCCCTTCAGCAGGCTGGGATATAGTGCACCTGTAGAAGTCTGTGAGGAGGCTGTGGCATTCATGCCAAACTCCCTCATTCTCCTCAGTAAGGTTAGCCGCTGGGGGCTGGAACGTGCTGTACGTGTGGGGCGTCCATAGGCGTCGATTACGCCGGGGACGCGTCCCCACCAGATTGCATCACGATTTATTTTGTACCCACCACTTAAAAAATAAAATAAAATAGAGTTGAATTATTATGGATTATTACACAGGTGTTCTCAATGCCGTGGAAGGCTCTGTTCACTTGCATGGGCTCTACACTAAGTATAATTGACTGCTGTCAAGGAAAACAAAGGACTTTTCGCCTCTAATGACGTCTTTGGTAGCACTCCTCAAGTAGTCCGGTAACTTTTCAACCACAGCGTCTTCGGAAGCGACGTCAACGTCTTTGGCAGACTATTTCTCTGCTGATCAGCACTACGAATGCTGGTAACAAATAAATTGTAAAAAGACACATCCTGTGAAGTTATTTTTTCGTTTTGGCAAGTAGCCGAGTAATAAGCGGGATAATGTATAGAACGTCGCCGGTCATTATCTAAAATAAGCCCCTTCATGAGGAAGCAAGACACCTTCGCTGCGCGCCAGTGTCCTGTTCGCCCTGTCGGGGCTTATTTTCCGATTATGACCGGCGTTCTATACATTACCCCTTACTTATTATACGGCTCTTCTCAATGCTGTGGACTGCTCCATTCACTTGCATGGGCCTTTCCTAACGTTCAGCTGTCAATTATTTTTGTTTATTACACACGGCTCTTCTCAATGCAGTGGAATGCTCGACATTGGCTAACTATTTCTCTGCTGATCAACGCTACGAATGATAACAAATACATTGGCTTCACACTAAGTGAAGTCATTTTTTCGATTTGGCAAGTAGGCCTAGCCATTACTAATGTAACCAAGCGTTCTGGGTTCGCCTATATTGTAGTATTATAGAAAACAATGAACGGGACGGGAGACGAGATAGTGTGTTCGGCAGCCAACTCCGCTTCACTTTAATCTCAGCCACACCCACAACGCATCAACCGCACTTCCCCGAACTTCCCCCCTACGGCAACTCACGAGGGACACAGCTCCTTTTCCAAACTAAACACAGAACAGTCTGTTACACTACTAATACCAATACTCTTAGGCTGGGATGATGAGGCATCAGACAATCAAGTCATTTTAGCCTGAATACATAGGTAAAAAGAATCAGAGCAGGTTGCTGCTAGTACCATGGACAGTCTCAGAACGATAACATGTTGAACTAAATGGATGTGGTAGGCTACACCACGGGATGCATCTGCAGACCACTGCCACATTGTTACGACCCGGTTCGTTTTAAGAGCCGCAACACATGATTGGGATGATAAATTAAATGGATAGGTGACAATGGACAGATCCGGGTCAAAATCGGGGGTTTAATCAACTGAAAAGAGTGCACATGCACACAGAATTATAACAAAAGAAAGCTACACAAGGTTAACAAAAACACTGGCTGAAACCACTCAATCGCAGCCAGGCAATACAACGATATCAAAACTGTAATTCCCTTAGCAACCACAAAAGGTAGAAACCAACAAAGAGGCGGACTGCTCACTGGTTCACAGCCGCCCCGAACTGTGGACACACACGCTATTTATGTGCAGCTGGCTTGATTGGAGACTCCCGATTGGTAGCTTCGATGGGATCCAGGAAGTAGGGAGGGGACCAATCATCGGAAGGGAATCAACCAGCTGGATTTGCATACAGAATCATTCAACATCAAATGCACATTAGACGGCTGCCGTAACAACATAAATAAAGTTAAGACGCGGTATTTATTGCTTCAGATTTGCTGGTGCTGTGGCGAGGTCTTTTGTGTTTTTTGCACTCAAGTGGTCGGCTGTTTTAACTTACAATTGATAGTCAGTGGAGTCAGTCTCTTGTTGACACAAAGTGACTTTTGGTCATTCTTGCTGACTTGCTTTAATTAATTGTGGGGGGGAGTGCATGAGTTTTGGTCAGAATGCCTGATGTAGGCTAGTTTTGATGGAATGCGTGTTGTGAATTGAGAACAGCCAGCTCATGATGTGATATAGCGTTCTGCTGTGCAATAAATATATATATATATGTATTTTTTTTTTTTAGATCTTGACATTTGTCGTGCTGTGTGCATTTGCCGTTTGGCCCTTTCCTAGCTCCTCTTGTTTATGGTTCCGTGCATGGTTCGTTCTTTGAATATTCCGATTTAAAACAAAATCAGAAAAACCAAATAACAGAGTCGTTTTTTGGTTTTTCTGATTTGGTTTTGAAACGGAAAAAGGGCAAAAGGAATAAACAAATAAACTGCATTTTTCTGTTTTTTAAATCAAAACGGGAATACTGAATAATCCAGTTGCTTGTTTTGTTTGTGTGATATTTAGATAAAACCACAATGCCGGGAAAAGGGCACGTGGTTTTAAAAAAATACATATAAAGACGTTTCAAACTTTCCATTGAGTCTCGCATTCTACAATGGCCAGCTTTATTGTTTTCCGTGCATAAGCCGGCGAGTCTGCGAGTGGACGATATGACAGTGGAGAAGATCGCCATGATATTCCAGGTGGCTGTTTACTAAGAAACCTAGCTGGTCATAAAACATTAAAATACATCTAAATGACAAGTAGCCTACATATTGTACAATAGGCTACATAGAAGAAGAAAAAAACTAGATTTCTTATTCGAAGGTTGTGCTCCACACAGAACCTCCTCACCGTCATAACGGAGCACTTCGGTGCACCAGATTGCTTTAGAGCACTATATCTCGTCGTGTGTCTTTCCATTGTCAAATAGTTCACAAATAAAATCACCATATGGTCAAGTGCGGCCATAACTAAGGCTAAATATAATTGGACAGTCTATTGCTGGTTTAGGTGGTAGGCTCTTTTTTCTTCGCTCGCTGCGTTCTGCCTTCTGGTGTAGCCTACAAATGTATCTAGGCTATTTTTGTTTTTCTGTTTCGGGTTTAAAAAACCAACAAACAAAACACAAACACAAATGAAATGCCGTTTATTTGTTTATTACTTTTGCCCTTTTTCCGTTTCAAAACCAAATCAGAAAAACAAAAGAACGAGTTATTTGGTTTTTCTGATTTTGTTTTAAATCTGAATATTCAAAGCACGAACCATACACGGATACATAAGGCGCTGTCACGTTAAAATTGTACCGGGGGCGAAAATTGTACCGGCCTACGTCATCAGTTGTTGACAAATTCCAAACCTGCCTGGCAACAGACGACGCGATCGTCTGTTGCCTGGCAACGGGCGATCGCGTCGAATGACGTAGGAAGGTTCTTGAACATTTGCGAACTTTCATGCTCGTTCATTGCACTCCTTCATTGAGCGTGACAAGACAGGTTTTTGAAACCTGCTTTAAACACTCAGTTTACTAGCTAAATTCGATTAAACAATTCAATACAATACAAATATAAAGTAAAAACAAGTGTTATCTAGCGATCCGTTATCTGTATTATGTTATTTGGTGTTCGGCAACATAAGCGCGAATGGTTTTTGAAACCTGCTTTAAACACTCAGTTTACTAGCTAAATTTGATTAAACAATTTAATACGATACAAATATAAAGTAAAAACAAGTGTTATCTAACGATCCGTTATTATGTTATTTCGTCTTTGGAAACATGAGCCGAATGTTTTTTGAAACCTGCCCGGCAACGGACAACCCAATCAAATCATTTGTCAAGTTGTCAACAACTGATGACGTAGGCCGGTACAATTTTCGCCCCCGGTACACTTTTAACGTGACAGCGGCATGGAAAGCTAAACTTCAGGTAATAGAACAAAACAAAGGCAATTTTGTGTAATTATAACAAAAACTTAAATAAAACATACATAAGATCTCCCCCCACCGGTGGGTCTTTCTTTTCTTGATACTAACATTAATTCTAAACAGCATTTTAAACAGTAGCCTATAATAGGAAATGCTCAAAGGTAAATCAACGTAATTTAACACTGACTGCAGCTTTTTATGGGTAAAGTTGCAACGGTGAAGGACCCTACGCCCTATCCATTGTATGGCTCTGTAAAGTGCTAATCAAATCAATCAAATGTATTTATTAAGCACTAAAGAGAGAAAAAAGAGTGCATCGTTATACCCAGCACTTCTGAATGCGTCTCTGTCCCCAGCACATTTCAAACCAAACTGACGCCCATGGAGGCTTCCCAGAGAGGTTCTGGGCCAGGAGCCACGAAGGAAACTGAAGCTGCTGACCCTTCAAACTCCACATCACCGAAGCGGATGGAGAGGTTTCCAGACCTTCATCCGTCTCCTGTAGTCCACCGTCATCTCTTCAGTTTGACGGACGTTGGGAGTGAGGCTATTGTCCTGGCTCGGGACAGTTCTTCAGTTCCCATGGTGGTCCCTGATGAGGCCCGGGACGGTCCCGTCGTCACAGTCATAAGAGACCATGGAGGACAGCAGTCGGCGAAGCACAAAGGTCCTGCTGCTTTGAGGTATAGTCCGTTCCCAGGGTCAACGTGGCCGCCTCTCCGGTCGCATGAATTCTCAGGGGGGCTTCTGTGTTGTCCGCATCGAGCCGTGAGCTTCAGGAGTGGAGCTTGTCTTGGAGCGGTGTGGTAGGCCGACCAACGTCCCTGTTTCTCCCTTTCTAGTCCTTGATGCAGCGGAGTGTACTCCCCATGCGTCTGGGGTCAGAGCTGCAGCAGTCAGACTCCACTTTGTCCCTGTAGTCTCTCCTGGCTTGGCGAAGGTCATCTCTGGCTGCTTTCTAGGTGTCAGGGTCCCCGGAGGTGAAGGCGGTGGTCCTTGGTTTCCTTTTGGGATGTATGTAGACAGTGACTTTTGGAACAACTCTGTCGACGCAGTTCCTTCTGTAACCCATGACAGAGTGTGTGCATTTATTGATTTTGCCATTGGCTGCTTCCTTAACCATCTGGCAGTCAGTCGTCACGAAAACCTCATCAGCCTTGTACATGCACACCTCCATAGAAGGAAAATCGAATATTCTGTGTGTGTGTGTGTGTGTGTGTGTGTGTGTGTGTGTGTGTGTGTGTGTGTGTGTGTGTGTGTGTGTGTGTGTGTGTGTGTGTGTGTGTGTGTGTGTGTGTGTGTGTGTGTGTGTGTGTGTGTGTGTGTGTGTGTGTGTGTGTGTGTGTGTGTGTGTGTGTGTGTGTGTGTGTGTGTGTGTGTGTGTGTGTGTGTGCGTGTGTGTGTATGGAGTATGTGTGGAGGGGGGGTATGGTGTGTGTGTGTGTGTGTGTGTGTGTGTGTGTGTATATGTGTTTGTGTATATGGTCTGTGTGTGTGTGTGTATGGTGTTTGTGTGTGTGTGTGTGTGTGTGTGTGTGTGTGTGTGTGTGTGTGTGTGTGTGTGTGTGTGTGTGTGTGTGTGTGTGTGTGTGTGTGTGTGTGTGTGTGTGTGTGTGTGTGTGTGTGTGTGTGGTGTGTGTGTGTGTGTGTGTGTGTGTGTTCAGAGTAGCTACATAAGACTAATGTCAATGCGATGTCTTGGGGCAATCTTCCCCTTATTAGACCCCCGATCCCCCTGGTCCCCAGCCTAACGTCTTTAAAGGTGTGTTATAAATAGCAGCTACTTTTATTTCTGTGATTATGTATAAAACAATATCAAAAACATAAATTCTCAATATCAAATCCTAACTATGGAAGCATATATGTAGCAAAATTCAAATGGCAATGCAATTTGGAATTACATTATGCATTTGACAATTCATTATGCAATTTTATAATGTAATTTGTAAATACGTTATTCAAAGTGTATTTTAACATGCAAAGTGACAATGCAATCCTCAATTAAATTTGCAAAAGTTATAACAATACAAATAGAATAACATTTTGTCAAATTCTTTGAGTTCCTTTATACAAATTGAAAAGCTATAGCGCCCCCTTGATTGCAATCCACTTCGCCACGCTCTGTGTGTTGCGATATTCAAATGACATTTCAATCCGCAAAACGGAATCCAAAACGGAATCCAAAAAGTCAATATGCAAAGTGGCAAACGTATCAGCCAATCAGCGTCTGGGCGGGAACTACGTCACTTGCTCGTAATTTCCTTGTTCACTTCTAGCAGAGCCCGTCTCATATTAGACATTCTCTGCTTCTAGTTCGTATGTATGGAAGCCCGTTTCCGCCACGTAAAAGAAAAAAAATGCAGGTCACAACTCATTATTTTGAGATAGTATCTCATTATTTTGAGATAGTATCATTATTTTGAGATAGTATCTCGTTATTTTGACATAGTATCTCGTTATTTTGAGATAGTATCTCATTATAATGAGATACTATCTCATTATAATGAGATAACTTCTCAACAGGACCAGACCAGTCATTGTAGCCTAATTGTAGCTTATCTATAGGTGCTACATATAGCCTATTATTACAGTAGATTAGCTGGAGATGATGAACTCGATTATTAAAGATTATTTCAGACGGAGGTATACAAATGCTGAAATTTTGGCTCGATTATCTATGGAGCACAACATAAACATTAGTAAAAGAACTCTAGAAAGAGTGCTTCATAGAAATCAGCCGTACACCACCAGCGTTCAATACGTTGGTTCCCCGTGCTTGGACCTAGAGTGACAGTCTGGGGAAATGCCGTTTTCACTGCTGTGAATAAAACTTTGCATTGCGGCAATGTGTGTGTTCTCCGTCCCGCGATCCAATCTCACTTTCAATGGGCGACCATGCTGCATCACTGAATCAATGAAATACCCCGCTATAAGACGTAGGTCGCTGTTAGTTGAGTGGGTGTTTAGCCAGATCATCTTTGGCGAGAACCCATCAATGCAACCACTGATGCATATCCCATACGGCTTCAATTTGTCATATCCATCTATGTGCCACACATAATTCGGGCCACGACTGACATAGACTCTACGTCTCAGACGGTGCCGTGCACGGAGATCCACGCCACCACCATCCATTTGACGCAGCAAGAGACGAACGGTCTCTCTGTCCGTGATGATCCCTGCCATCCAACACTTATGTTGCATCCACCTGTAGCCATGTTGTTGGCCAGAGGACTGTAATTGGCGATGTATGAAATCGGCTACTTCTCCGATGTCCGCCTTATTGCGTCTTCGCCACAGCTGATTCCTATGAAGCACTCTTTCTAGAGTTCTTTTACTAATGTTTATGTTGTGCTCCATAGATAATCGAAATTCCCATCACTACTCCCACCCCCCACACATAAAACAGTCAGACACAATAGAAAGTGAAGTAGTTCCCGCCCAGACGCTGATTGGCTGATACGTTTGCCACTTTGCATATTGACTTTTTGGATTCCTCTTTGGATTCCTCTTTGGATTTCCTCTTTGGATTCCGTTTTGGATTCCGTTTTGCGGATTGAAATGTCATTTGAATATCGCAACACACAGAGCGTGGCGAAGTGGATTGCAATCACGGGGACGCTATAGCTTTTCAATTTGAATAAAGGAACTCAAAATAATTTGACAAAATGTTATTGTATTTTTATTGTTATAACTTTTGCAAATTTAATTGAGGATTGCATTGTCATTTTGCATATTAAAATACAGTTTGAATAACGTATTTACAAATTACATTATGAAATTGCATAATGCATTGTCAATTGCATAACGTAATTACTTATTGAATTGCAAATTGCAAATTGCATTGCCATTTGAATTTTGCTACATATATGCTTCCATACCTAACTTTTAGTGTAAGCATTAAGGGTGAAAATGCAAAAGGGAATGATGAATAAGTTCTTGTGACAGTTGGTCTGAAGATTTTCCCAAGGGCCATACTCACTTTGTCGTAACAAAATTTGCCAAAGAAATCTCCCTGATCATGATGAATCATTATCCTACAAACTCATCACAAGTCCTACGCACACATTCTTGTGAACAGGGTCATATATTCCCCTCCCTCTCTCCCTTTCTCTCCTGCTCTCTCTCTCTCTCTCTCTCTCTCTCTCTCTCTCTCTCTCTCTCTCTCTCTCTCTCTCAATGTCTCCCCCTCTGTGAGCAGTTGCTACCTGAATTATTTCACATGGAGAAATTGCAAACATACACTCTCTCTTACTGCACACACACGTCACACACACACACACACACCCAGCATATTGTTTCTATGACAGGAGAACGACAAGGCTATACGACAAAGAGACATTAGGTTAATCGCACATCATCGCCTCTCTGCCCACTGATTGGTCTGCAGATGGGTAGCCGCGGCGACGGGACATTGGGCCCGGCGCTCCATACGGAGCACAGTGGTGCGTTCAGCGTCTCTCTCTCTCTCTCTCTCTGTCTGTCTCTCTCTCTCTCTCTCTCTCTCTCCCTCTCTCTCCATCTACAGTATATCGATGGTCGGGCACGGGCCACCACTCATATTCTACCTGTTTTCTATATGTGCCTCACGTATTCTTCTTGTTTTGAATTTGTCAATCAATTCATCATTAAGGCCTGCTCGCTTGCTCCTGTCCCTCACAGCCAGACACTCTCTCTATCGCTCTCCCTCGTCTCTCAGCCCTGTCTCCCTTCTCTCTCTCGTAATCCCTCTCATTCCTCTCACTCTTTCCCCCTCTCTCATCTCTCTCTTTCTCTATCCTTTTATCTACTTCTCTCAGCCTCATCTCCGTCTCCCACCCTCTCTCTTCACCCGTTCTCCCCCTCCAATTCTCTCGTTCTTTCACACTCACTCTCTCACATTCTCTCTCCCCCTCTCTCTTCATAACACTCTCCGACTCTGTCTCTCTATCTCTCCAACCCTAAGGAGATGTTGGAAGGGAAACATTGGGGTTCATGAGCCGTATGATAGTATGCATCACTACTGTGTTTATCACACTGTGTGTGTCGCCGTGCGCGGCGTGGCCTTTGTGTGGTGGATAGCATGCAAACACCGTCTGCTGTATTGTAATAGGATAGTTAAATTCCAGACTTGTAGGTTCTGTGCTTTGTTGTGTACCATTTGGTCACTTTGAGTGCCCGCATAGCTCCAGATGCTAATGTCTGTTTGTCTGTGTGTGTGTGTGTGTGTGTGTGTGTGTGTGTGTGTGTGTGTGTGTGTGTGTGTGTGTGTGTGTGTGTGTGTGTGTGTGTGTGTGTGTGTGTGTGTGTGTGTGTGTGTGTGTGTGTGTGAGTGAGTGAGTGAGTGAGTGAGTGAGTGAGTGAGTGAGTGAGTGAGTGAGTGAGTGAGTGAGTGAGTGAGTGAGTGAGTGAGGGAGTGAGTGAGGGAGGGAGGGAGTGAGGGAGTGAGGGAGTGAGGGAGTGAGGGAGTGAGTGAGTGAGTGAGTGAGTGAGTGAGTGAGTGAGTGAGTGAGTGAAATTTTTGTGCTTTGTTGTTTGCTGTAATCTGATGTGATTGGGCCTCCATATGGTTGTTTACGCATCTGTTTAGCACCGAGCAAGCAAACAAATGCTAATGTTATTTTTTTATTTGCTCTCTCTTTGCTCTCTCACCCTCTGAACACTCACGCGTTCACACACACACACACGCACACACACACACACGCACATACAAACACACACACACACACATAAACACACACAATATAATGAAGCGTGCTGGTGGCCACATTGGGACAGCTCCCAGATAGATACACGTTCACGTGCCCAAGTGGTGATCTGCTTCGTACAGACTTCCCATTGTTCTGTTTTGAGTGCACTTAATAAGATATGTTAAGGAAGCAGAGAAATCCTCAATCAATTACAGTTTTTTTCAATTGCTTAAGCACGATTTTCAAAACAGGGCCCGTTTTCTCTACACTACACACAATTAGCACAACCACACACATTATCCTCAGAACAACCCAGAGCCCTTTGTAAAAGGAAACACTCTTGCAAAACTATACCCCAATTTATTAAAACCATATTTTGTCACCAACACACACGCTTCAAATGACTTAATTTTTTTTTTTTATTGCTTGAACACTATAGACACATGCTTAGACCAAAGTAACACAACTTTAAGTTTTTGTTACTATACCTTAAACACATGTAACCATACCTTAAACAAAAGCGCTGCTGTGCACTTTACTTGCAATTGTGCAACACACTTGCTCCTTTCTGCAACACACTTGCTCCTGCACACTACACACTATTCATACAAAGGACACTTAGTTAAAAAATGAAATCTCAGTGTCCCATTGGGAAAACACATCTTTTCAAAATAGAGACACATATGGAAATTAAAAATACTTAGATACACACCTGAAAACACTTACTTACAAAATTGAACAGCAATCAGCCAGCTACAATAAGGCCAAAGTACAATTGTACACAAAGTTAGTTTCCAACGGGCTGTTTTGGTCTGGAATTGCTTCACAAACCATAAACAATTACTGTATTACAGTTTTTTTCAATTGCTTGAACACGTTTTGCAAAATTTGTCTCATTGTGTCAAAACTCAACACACAAGCAAATAAGACAACAACACTGGGAAATAAACCATTCACATCTATGTCAAATTGAAACTCGGCTATCGAAACCTAACAATTCTTTGTAAAAATGGCACTCTGATGTCAAAATGAAACACGCTTGCATCATATGAATACACTTTCAGATCAGCAGCAACACACTGGTCTACTTTATATAAAACACTGCAGTCTTTCATGTTCACTGTTTTTATTCAGTTCCACAGAGGGCACGTTTTCACCACAACCAAAATAAATACTAAATACTGTACATTGCAGTACTGTACATTACAGTGCAGTCAATACAGTTTGAGCAAAAATAAATAAACCCTACTGTACTGTGAACACAGAAAAACATGGACTGTAACACTTACAGTACCTGTACATATTCACGTCGAAGTCCTTTGACCCTGACACTGTTTCTCTCAAATGGGACCCTGTACAATTGCTTCATGGTAATTTGGTGCTTTACCAAGATGCGTCTGATAGTGGAAATGATCAATCGCTCTATGTTATTGAATACTTCTCTATCTGCAAGTATTTGTTGCTGTAGCTTGTTGAGACGGATTGCATTGTTTGCTCGGACCAGGTCCACAATGGCAAGCTCCTGCTGTTGGGTGAACAGGCGTTGGCGTCCGACCCCAGAAGGTCTTCTAGTCATTCTATAGAAAAAAGCAATCACGAAATGTTACTGTATTGGTTTGCTTCTTTTCTTACAGTACTGTATATACTGTACTTTACTGTATATACCATAGAAAGTACTGAAACATCTCAATGTAGGTAATCACAAAACTACCACTTTCGTTCAAAAAGGAGCATTAGCCACCATGCAATACAGTACATGTGATATGGTACAGTACTGCAAATGCTCTAGATACAGTCTGAGTAGAGTAGAAAGTAGAGAGTTGAAGACATACCTGTTTTCCAGTCGGAATGTCCTTATTATGGATGAAACTGTGAAACGGCTTAGATTAGGGTGGACTCTCTGCCCAGCTTCCCTCATAGTCAGGCCATGGTTTACAGTATGACATGGTCCACCAAAGTTGCTCTTATGTCATCGGAAATAATGTTCCGTGCACGGCCTCTTCCACCACGTCCTCCTCTATGTCTCTGTCCTCCTCTTCCTCCTCTACCTCTGCCTCTTGCTCTTGCTGCATCCATGCTTGCAAGTTCTCAAAATGGCTTAACTGAGGCCTTTTTGCAGCTGGCTGATTGGTGTTCAGTTTTGGAAGAAAGTGTTTTAAGGTGTGTAAGTAAGTATTCTCAATTAACCAATGTGTTTAGGATTTTGAATAGATGTGTTTTCCCAATGGTACAATGAGACGTCATTTTTGAATTAAGTGTCTTATGTATGAAATACTGTGTAGTGTGCAGGAGCAAGTGTGTTGCAGAAAGGAGCAAGTGTGTTGCACCATTGCAACTAAAGTGCAAAGCAGCGCTTTTGTTTAAGGAATGGTTACATGTGTTTAAGGTATAGAAACAAAAACTTCAAGTTGTGTTGCTTTGGTCTAAGCATGTGTCTATAGTGTTCAAGCAATTGAAAAAAACTGTACAGTTTTTTTCAATTGCTTGAACACGTTTTGCAAAATTTGTCTCATTGTGTCAAAACTCAACACACAAGCAAATAAGACAACAACACTGGGAAATAAACCATTCACATCTATGTCAAATTGAAACTCGGCTATCGAAACCTAACAATTCTTTGTAAAAATGGCACTCTGATGTCAAAATGAAACACACTTGCATCATATGAATACACTTTCAGATCAGCAGCAACACACTGGTCTACTTTATATAAAACACTGCAGTCTTTCATGTTCACTGTTTTTATTCAGTTCCACAGAGGGCACGTTTTCACCACAACCAAAATAAATACTAAATACTGTACATTGCAGTACTGTACATTACAGTGCAGTCAATACAGTTTGAGCAAAAATAAATAAACCCTACTGTACTGTGAACACAGAAAAACATGGACTGTAACACTTACAGTACCTGTACATATTCACGTCGAAGTCCTTTGACCCTGACACTGTTTCTCTCAAATGGGACCCTGTACAATTGCTTCATGGTAATTTGGTGCTTTACCAAGATGCGTCTGATAGTGGAAATGATCAATCGCTCTATGTTATTGAATACTTCTCTATCTGCAAGTATTTGTTGCTGTAGCTTGTTGAGACGGATTGCATTGTTTGCTCGGACCAGGTCCACAATGGCAAGCTCCTGCTGTTGGGTGAACAGGCGTTGGCGTCCGACCCCAGAAGGTCTTCTAGTCATTCTATAGAAAAAAGCAATCACGAAATGTTACTGTATTGGTTTGCTTCTTTTCTTACAGTACTGTATATACTGTACTTTACTGTATATACCATAGAAAGTACTGAAACATCTCAATGTAGGTAATCACAAAACTACCACTTTCGTTCAAAAAGGAGCATTAGCCACCATGCAATACAGTACATGTGATATGGTACAGTACTGCAAATGCTCTAGATACAGTCTGAGTAGAGTAGAAAGTAGAGAGTTGAAGACATACCTGTTTTCCAGTCGGAATGTCCTTATTATGGATGAAACTGTGAAACGGCTTAGATTAGGGTGGACTCTCTGCCCAGCTTCCCTCATAGTCAGGCCATGGTTTACAGTATGACATGGTCCACCAAAGTTGCTCTTATGTCATCGGAAATAATGTTCCGTGCACGGCCTCTTCCACCACGTCCTCCTCTATGTCTCTGTCCTCCTCTTCCTCCGCTACCTCTGCCTCTTGCTCTTGCTGCATCCATGCTTGCAAGTTCTCAAAATGGCTTAACTGAGGCCTTTTTGCAGCTGGCTGATTGGTGTTCAGTTTTGGAAGAAAGTGTTTTAAGGTGTGTAAGTAAGTATTCTCAATTAACCAATGTGTTTAGGATTTTGAATAGATGTGTTTTCCCAATGGTACAATGAGACGTCATTTTTGAATTAAGTGTCTTATGTATGAAATACTGTGTAGTGTGCAGGAGCAAGTGTGTTGCAGAAAGGAGCAAGTGTGTTGCACCATTGCAACTAAAGTGCAAAGCAGCGCTTTTGTTTAAGGAATGGTTACATGTGTTTAAGGTATAGAAACAAAAACTTCAAGTTGTGTTGCTTTGGTCTAAGCATGTGTCTATAGTGTTCAAGCAATTGAAAAAAACTGTAAACAATTGGTGTGTTGAGTTTTGACACAATGAGCCAAGTTTTGCAAAACGTGTTCAAGCAAAGGGCAGAAACTGTATGTGGCTGGGGTTAACCCACAGCACACCTATTACCAAAGTGATTGCATCCATGCAATATGTATGAGGGGCCGCCTGGGACAGAATTCAAACTTGGTTGTACACAAACTATTATAATCTTGCATATACACCAGTATACTCATACACATACACTATTATACTCCTTTTACATGTTTGTATGAGTGTATAGTAGTGTATGTGAGAGAGTATAGTAGTGTATGTGAGAGGGTATAGTTGTTTATGCAAGATCATATAGTAGTCTAATTGAGAGAGTATATATGTTTATGCAAGAGAATATAGTAGTGTGTGTGAGAGAGTATAGTTGTTAATGCAAGAGACTATAGTAGTGTGTCTGAGAGAATATATTAGCGAGTGAGTGAGTTTGAATGAAACGGAAGTGAGTTTGATTCCTCAGTTCCTGATTGGCTGACAGAAGAGGTGGTAGTTTCTGGCGCTCAAAATACTGCACTGTCATCATTTCACTCTGGAATATCCAGCGATTCTGTTATGCTGCGTTTACACCAAAAAAATATTTGGTTGCTTGTTTGCCTGCGTTTGAGAGAGGCTTCCTCTTGTGACCGCAAATTCATTCTCAAACATGGCCAGTCTCTCCGTGTTGTGGAAGTACCAAGGATGTCAGAAAAACTGACGCAGTCGTTTAGGATTCATAATATCATCCGTTCTATAAAATATTCTAATCTAGAACACTCCAGGAGCTCTGGCGAGGTGCCCTTGAGGTCTATATCTATCTGTATAATATAATATATATATTATATAATGGGTGGCTTAAATCCAGCGATCTGATTGGTTCCTAACTGTTGTATAATGAGCGTATACATAACTGCTATGACGGCCAATCATTTTGTGAAAGTTTGCGTATCACTCCGCGCCTGGAAGTAGAAACGGTTACAAAGTAGCAGTTGTTGGTAGTAGCCTAGGAAACTTTATCACACGGAAATTGACACACGGTGAGTGAACTGCTCCATAGGATAAATTACCGGCGAACTGCTCTAGCCGAGCCTTCTCTCGGAGGGACGCTAAAGTGTGTTGCATAGCGACTGTCGTGCATTTGGAAGGCAGCCAGGAGGGACTACTTTTTTGTATTCTTTAAAAAAACAGCTATTTTGACTTTTTTTTTTTTTTTTTTATGTAGTGTGTCTATGACTTTCGTTTTGCCATAATAGTAACCGTTGTATAAAAGCAATAGATCACGACAGGCTGTGGTATGTGCTCATTATACCACAGTGGTATAATGAGCACATACCACTGACTGAAGTGGTTCATTTCTTAAATAACGGCCAAAAGCTGTGTGTGCCTCCGGATGATATCATGAATCTTAACGACTGCGTCGGGTTCTCGGACGTCTCTGGTCCTTCCACATCAATCTGAAGGCCAGATTGAACCACGACATGGAGGAGAAAGGGATTGTTGCCGTCTGCGGCCTCCCGGAGCTCCTCCGGCGAGGAGGTGCAGGAGGTCCCGCCGGCCCCCGGAGCTGAGCTCCCGGTCCCCGCCGGAGGAGCTCCGGGAGGCCGCAAACGACAACAACGCCCTTTCTCCTCCACGTCGTGGTTCAATTGTAATGACCACGGAAGAGGCAGTGAATGAAGTGCTTATGGCTGGTTCAGACTGCACGATTCTCAGACATTCCTCCACGATTTACAGTAACATGTCGCACTATATGATCGCAGAGCCAGGAAATCGGGCCTTGTCTCGTCAGAAGCCTTGCCACACTACAAGATTCAAGGGTGCAATGCTCTCTACTTTATATCATTCACATTTGCAAGATATTAGAAAATCTAAGGTTTAGAACTGACATAAATGCTTTTTCATTTTTTGTCATAAAGGTTCCAGTAGTTTTCATTTCTGCTCAATGCAGATCTCCTCACAGTAGTTGCGTTGCGTGTGACATGAGCGATTCAAAGTACCCGCAACAACAACGTAGCCTAGCAACAAAGCGTCAACAATGGATCCTGAGTACCTAGCCCTAGGCATTATGCTGGCGGTTTGAGGTTATGATAGCTATAAGCACGTCAACAGTTGTTGGCTCCAAACTTACCGGCTAGGTCAAGGGCGTCGGTTTTCTCGCCAGGCTGTATCCCTTTTCACCCTATCGTGGAACTCCTTTGTGGACAATTCACATTTCAACCAAAGTTGTCTCCATTATGTTGTTCGATTTTCTCTCATTTTTTTTATTAGCATTCTTCTTCTTGCTATTGATCGTATTCATTTTTGTAGTAGTTACTGTGTACTCAGCGTAGTGCAGTGAAGTCAGTTGGTAAACACTGCGGGTGAGCTCTAGCTGTTCGTGGGGTTCCCTCACGCAACTGGGGGCGGGGTTCCCTCATGTCAACAATTGATACGTCATGCGAATCCCCAACAAATTCTGGCATGCCAAACTTTTCATTGTGAGGTCGAACGTCACAGAAGAAAACATCGCAGATTGCAAGCATGTCACATTACAAGACCTCGTCTCATCGCCGACCTTTCAGAATCGTGTACGACTCGCAAATTTGTCTGCGACAAACGATTCGGGGCAAAATCGGCTCGTTCAGACTAAACGATTTCAGCCCAATTTTAGACAGCAATTTATTAGGGCGTATTCACATCTGCCCTGTTTGGTTCGAAGCAAACCAAAAAAATCGCTGGTGCGGACCTTTTGGGCTGGTGTGAATGCAAACCATCAAACTCTGGTTAGTACCAAACAGCCGGGTTCGAGACCTAGCCGGAGAGGTGGTCTCGGTTCGCTTGCAAACGAACCCTGCTGCGGTTCGGTTGAGATGTGAATGCGACCGCGCTCGGTCCGACCCAGTTCTAAAAATAATATCCCTTTTTGGACACAACAGTCTCCCATTGCTGCTTGTTTATTTATTTATATTGTTTGATTAGCGCGGTAAATTCAAAGATCAACGTCCCGTTATCAGACCTGCATCACGTTAACAGACCCGTTAAAAATGAGATGTGGCTCAACATGGTGCGAACAGGAGAAGAAATATTGCTTTAATTGAGCGCACAGACATGACACACGAAAACACACTCAACATAACTAAACGTTTTGGTGACAGTGTCGGGAACAATAACTCAGTACCACACATTAACTCTAACCCACCCATAGACAAACAACCCCACACAATGTCTCTGCCGCAAAGGACCTAGAAGGGCGCCAGAGGGCCACTGGCAGGGGCCCGGCGCCGCCGCCTTGGCCCCTGCCAGTGGCGGCCCCGTTGCGGCGCAGCCTTCCTCCCTGGTTGGGACGCCCGTCTCCTACAGTCCACAGAACTCCTGGGGGTGTCTGGACTGGACCCCCACATCCTTGGGGCCGAGGGGGAGGGCTGCCCCAGCCACGTCCACGGATGCACCACAGCGAGCACGGCTCCACCTCAACCCATTCTGCCAGGTCCAGAGCTGCATCAAGGTTCTTGGGCTCGGTGAGGCGGACATGCTGCCCCAGACACTCCAGGACCAGTCCCCGCAGCAAGGCTTTGAGCGCCAAGTCCTCCTTTGCAGCCGCGGGGAATTCCGGGTAGCCGCGTCGGATCAACAGCTAGCCATCAGCAGCGTACACCCCCAGGCTCTCTTCCTCCTTGCGGCGGTGAGAAGCCAGCAACTGCCGGCTCTGGTTGCTGAAGATTCGCTCACCGAACCGCCTCTCCAGTGCTCTGGTCAGGGCTTGAAGGTCTCGCTGGTCCGCTTGGTCCAGGTCGAGCAGAACCTGTGCTGCCGTCCCAACCAAAGCCAGCGCGAGGTGGTCGACGGCCTCCTCGGCACCCCAGCCGTTGTGCCACTCAGCAAGACGGAACTGAGCCAGGTATGGCTCCAGTGCCGTTGCGCCGGAGAAATTCGGCAGCCTAACCGCTGTCCCTGCCACCAGGGGGCGGTAGGCAGCTGCTGGTTCTCCGGCCCTTCCGGTTGTGGCCACAGGGAGGCACTGCGCTCCCATAACACAGGGTGTGTCGTTCTCCATGGGCTCAACCTTCTTTCTCGAGTCCCTCACCGCGTGCGCAGGCCAATCTCACTTCTGACACCAATGTGGCGAGCGGCGCGGGAAGGACGAGATGGGAGCCCAGATTAAGCGGTTATGCAATGCTCGTGCCCCACGGTGTCGGGAACAATAACTCAGTACCACACATTAGCGCTAACCCACCCATAGACAAACATCCCCACACAATTTCTCTGCCGCAAAGGACCTAGGAGGGCGCCAGAGGTCCAACTTGTGATCGTCCTAACCCACCCCAGGATCCCTTGCGGCACCCTGAACACGGCGACCACGCCCACGGTCGCCACAATATCTATATATTATATCATCTTATATTATTTAGATATAGAGCTCCTGGACTCGCGCCGGAGCTCCCAGAGGTTTCTAGATTTGAATAATTTATAGGACGGGTGATATTATGAATCCTAAACGACTGCGTCGTTTTTTCTGATTTCTCTGGTACTTTCACAACACGTAGAGACCGGCCATGGTTGAGAATGAATTGGCGCTCACAAGAGGAAGCCTCTCTCAAACTCAGGCGACCACGCGAACAAGCGACCAAATCATTTTTTGGTGCGAACGCAGCATAACAACATCGCTTGAGATTCAAGAGTTAAATGACAGCGCAGTATAGAGCTCGTAAGTCTGCCCCTTCCAGAGTGGTGGATAGTAACGCATTACAAGTAACGCAAATGAGTAAAAAAGTAAATTTCTCGGGTAACAAGTACTTTTCACGTTCCTTTTTTAAGTCTGTAATTTTACTCTTACTCAAGTAAATATTTGATTTAGAATTCTACTCTTAACTCAATTACATTTTCCATTGTGCCTTCATTAAAATGAGTATTTTGATAAAGACATTGTCTTCGTTGACTACAAGCGTACACGTTAGCGACGCACCCTCCCTAGGTTTTAACATTGTTGCGATTCCATAGCCGAGAAGACGAGTCGACCGTTACGTTGGGACTGAGGACTAAACGCATGGATGCAGACGCGCAGGAAGATATTTTCGCTAGGGGGTGCGGAGTTACGGTCCACGTATAGTTTATATAATTCTAAAGATGCTATGTTACACTGTAATCTGCAGACCACTCACAAACTTGTTCGTCATTGTCTTGTCTGGCTCTGTGAGTGTGCGTGCATGCTATGTGCGTAGGCTGAATAAATCTGATTGCCCAATCAGCCAACCAAGTCAGTCTCGTTTGTGTTTAATTGGTTGTGTTCCTACAAAGCTCTTGCCTTTTGTCACATGCACAGAGCTTAATACAAATTTGTTTGAAATTAAATTACATTTTTTGTTGTACATATTGCTTTTGTTGTACAACTTGTGAAGAAATGTTTTAGGAGTGCATCTCTTTCTCTCCCTCACTCACTCACGCATTCTAACACGTTATGTCTTTTTCACTGATCCAAGCACTCCAATACAAAAATGTAAAGTAACTTGTAATTTGAGTAACTTTAAAACAAAGTACTTTTTTACTCTTACTCAAGTAGGTTTTCCAATTGGAATATTTACTTTTACTTAAGTAGACTTTGAAGGAAGTAATTTTACTTTTACTTGAGTATAGATTTTCAGTACTCTACCCACCACTGCCCTTCCGGTAGACCCCCATGGGACCTCTGAGATCATAAAATATGAATGGGTTTCAATGGAGAGAAAGTAATTATTTTCTGGTCCCAGTCTTTATATGCCCTGGATTATACATATGTTGTTTGTGGAGTGAAATTATAATATTTCATGCAATGAAAACAATTTTTTTTTGAAGAAGAAGATTGATAATGTTAGGTTTTTCTGTGAGGCCGCTTTGTGAACTACGGCCCCTCGCTGCTCTTTACATGAATGATATACGTCACCACCACTCGGGTACAGACATGGCGATCTCTCTGCTCCACTTCACCGCCTTTTTCCAAGGGGAGGATAACAGCATCGAAAGAGGCGAAAACCATTATAAGTCGGGGCATGTGTAGATATTCAGTTATGCCGATTTTGGGAGTTTGTCTTGTCCATGCCAGTTGCAGGGAGCATGATGTCACATACGAGACATGTAGTCTTTCTCATTGTGTTTTCTCTACAGCCTTTAACTGAACAATTGCAAAATAAACGGTCAAACTCTCAACT
>NC_079422.1:5849630-5869630 GCF_026213295.1 Gadus chalcogrammus
CTCTGACACACACACCCACACACACACACACACACACACACACAGGGTCTCTTTCTCTCACTCCCGCCCTCTCTTTCTCATTCTTACTCGCTCCTTTTCCAGGCTCTCTTTGAAACCCAAACACTGAGGGGAACGCAGATCGGGAGCACACCTTTATCCCCTCCTCCCCGCCTTGCAGGTGGGAACACAATTCTGCACAGAAAAAATAAGAGAGAGCGAGAGAGACACACACACAGTCACATTCACAGATACACAAAAACAAACACACACACTCACACACACACTCACACATGTACAGGCATACCCAGTCCCATAGTCACACAAAAATACAAACACACACACCTTGAGGTTCATGAGGAAATGTAAGAACACTGTACAATTAAAACAACGGAGCAATCTCTAATTCCTCCATCAACGTGAGTAGCACCACGTGAGGAACACACTGCTGAGGACGTGAATTAATCCTCTGCTTAATGCTGAACAGGATGGCAAGCAGGTAAATGCATCATGTGAAAGAATAACGAGCGCTCTCCGCGCACTTTAATGAAGATTGGGAACAGATGCAGCGTGGTTTTTCTGTTGGTCTGTAATCTCTTTTGTCATTTCTTTTCATTTGTTTGTTTGTTTTTGTAAATTTTAATTTTAACGACAAACACAGATTCCAGGTGCAGATTCCAGGTGTGTGCCTTTATGAGAGCCTGCTTATGGCGGAACAGCAATTACATTCTATTGTCTCCGGAGCTGGCCATCATGGCTAGCATCAGTGGCAATATTCCTTTGCTAGCTCTTTTAAAGCTCGAAGGAGCCCTTAATAAAGGGAGATTACCCCCCCACCGCCCAGTCAAATGAGTGTGTGTGTGTGTGTGTGTGTGTGTGTGTGTGTGTGTGTGTGTGTGTGTGTGTGTGTGTGTGTGTGTGTGTGTGTGTGTGTGTGTGTGTGTGTGTGTGTGTGTGTGTGTGTGTGTGTGTGTGTGTGTGTGTGTGTGTGTGTGTGTTTGTGTGTGTGCGTGCATGCGCCTGTGTATGTTTGTGCATGCGTGCATTTGTGTGTGTGTGTGTGTGTGTGCTAGGCGTGTGTGTGTGTGTGTGCGTGTGTGTGTATGTGTGTGTGTGTACGTGTATGTTTGTGCGTGTGTCTCGCCCAATGAGACAGGGCTTAACAGAAAAGGACTGGGATTCAATAGGGATAAGTAGGGACACTCATCTGGTTCTTGCGGGGATTCACTTCTCGCTAACACAAAACAGAAGAAAACACACATACACACATGTGCACAAACCTACTGGCGCGTACATGAACACACATACAAAGGCAGACACACACAGCACAATCCTCCTGGTGAGCAGTGCTTCGCTGGTATCAATTAGCAGGGCCACTCCATCAATGTCTTAGAGGCAGCCTGATACTTTGCTACAAGAAGATTAAGGGTGAGCCTACATCTTAACACACAGTCGCCACTTACACAGTATGCATGTAAAGCTGTGTCTCATAAAAAGACATTCCCACATGGATGGCGCAGATGTTGTAAAACCAGCATGTCCACCCTTTGGTCCCGAGCTGCATTCATGCTTGGAGGAACACTCTCTGAAAGGAGAAGATAAACAGCAGCATAGAGAGGGAGAGAGAGAGAGTGCAAGAGAGAAACAGACAGGGAGAGAGAGATTTCCCCCCTACTTTCTTTTTCACACTTTGATTTATTTATTTTCCCTGCTCTCTACCAGTATATATTTTAACAGTGCTACACACCTGACCTGAATACATTGATATTTCTTTCATGATCGATCTAAAACTGAGATAAAAAAATGTCCAGTGAGTTTCTCGCTGGTGAGACATGGTGTGGAGACATGGTGGTTCTTCTTTGGAGACATGGTTGTTCCTCTAGGGAGACATGGTTGTTCCTCTAGGGAGACATGGTGGTTCCTGTGGAGACATGGTGGTTCCTCTAGGGAGACATGGTGGTTCTTGCTGAGACACGTTGGTTCCTCTAGGGAGACATGGTAGTTCCTGGTAATGATACGGGGAAGGACGCCCATAAGGGGGTAACTGATCAAATAATCCAGACACCTTTTTCCTTGACAATACATTATGTGATCCATAAAAAGACGGGTTGTTCCGCCGGACCTCATCATTCTCCATCTCCCAGGTACTCTCCAGCAGATAGCTCCTAACCCCGGCTCCCCCGCGGACATAAAAAAAGGTAGGGCATGAAACCAACGCATCTTGTCCGTCCGTCCTGTCGAGTGGGAGTGGTCCATCATCCAGGCGCTGGGAGAGGACAGGGAAGCACCTTTGACCTTGGCGTGCGACTCCCCTTCAGATTGAGGAGGCGGTAATGTAGCGATGGCAGCGGGCCCACCGGTTAATGATCTGCCTCCCACTCTTTTGGGCTTAATAAGGAACCATTCTTCTCACTTTCATCACTGCCTTGATACTACCCGTGCACACATGCGTGCACACACACACACACACACACACACACACAAACACAGATACGTCCACACGTGAACGTGAACCTTTTCTCACGGGCATGACGAGTCCGTATGCAATGCGCTGAACATGTGTTCACATGTGCACAAGGCATGCATACAAATAGATCACTCACACACACATTTAGCTAAATACATCCCAGTAGGATGGCAAACATTGGAGGTCAAACACAGCCCTGGTCAGTTTTGGAGAGTCCCCATTACTTCAGAAGGCAGTGGAGTGAGGGGATTTGATCGGTTTAAACGCACCGTACAACTCATCCACCAACGCTCCGGGGGTGGGGGGGGTAGAGAAAGGTGGGGAGATAGGTATAAGGGGAGGGGGGGTCCCTGGCGGTCTGGCGGTCTATATGCTTTAATGGATATCAAGCTAACACCGCCATCATTCTTTCTCATGGACAGCGGACTCCAAATATGTCCATCCCTCACCATGGTTACCATGAAAGCCCCTTTTCCATCCCCCAGGCAGAGCCGAGGCCAATTAAATAATCCATCAAACAGGTCAATAGCTTGATCAAGCGCTGGATCAATAACCAATAGCTCCACCATGTATTGCACACGACTGGTTAACCAGATTCTGATGCAATCGTTAGTGTAATAACTGAACATTCCTCTGTGATAGGCAAGTGTTAATATACCGGGAGGGATGTTACATCTCTGTAACTATTGTCATTTATTTGGGTTTATTGCTGAAGGCCCGCTAACCATTATGTTTACAGGAAACCTTGTTGATTGATCAACACCTTGATCAATGTCCCTCTTGCAGTCCGGGTTTAGGTTAAAGGGGACGTATTATGAAAACAACACTTTTCCTGGGATTTGGGTGGTTCTTTTGGGTCTCTGGGGCTCCCACACGCATGCAAACTTTAAAAAAGTCTGTACCTGATAATAGCTTTTGGCCGTGATATTAGATATAATATTATGTAAATACATATATATTATATAATATTATTATTTTATTATATTATATTATATCGATATAGAGCTCCAGGAGTCCGCTTACGGCAACAATCCCTTCTCCTCCATGCTGTGGTTCACTCTGACAGCTCATTTTGGTCAATGGGAAGCAGCTCATTTGCATTAAAGCTACAGACACCAGAAACAGCGCATTCTGAAGGGACTGAAACAGTGGGGAATAGTGGTAATTCTTTTCCCTAAAAGCTATTTCCAGCAAACAGCTTCAAAACATGTTTTCTGGAACTCATATACCATGTTTACTTGCTGGGAAAACACCATAATATGTCTCCTTTAAACATTACCATTGGAAAAACGAAAGACACAATTGCACATAGATTGAATCCAAATGCTTTCTTTTCAGAAAAATTAAACAAAAAGATTGTATCCTATTTTAGTATGATATTTAATACATTGTTTTTATTAATCCATCATTTGACTAGATTATATTCAACATAACCTTGAACATTACACACAACGCACAACACCATTTTGAACAGACTTGACTGCATTACTCTTTCAGTGACTGTACAAAAGTTCTTTAGCAGGTGGCCATTTCAAATCTTTCAAATAAAAAAATGCAGGGGGATTAAACTGAAAGGACTTGATGGTAAAACTGAAGGAGAGTTTGAATAGAGCTGGGAAAAAGGAAATAGGGAGAAAATAAATCCCTAAATATGAATTGGAGTGAAACTTCTGTTTGTTGCCTCCCTGTGTCTACCTGGTTGATTAAGATGTGACCAACGGCTTTTAAGATATACCTATGATCTACTGGTTTAAGAAGAACATATCGCTAACCTTAACCACTAACCATGCCCCTTAACACAACCCCAAACCAAACCCATTCTAGGAATATTTTGAGATAGTGAATATAATATTTAGAAAGACATTTCTTTTTTGTGTACTTTAAATTAATTTGAAATGGAGGTGGAAGCTCTTGACCACAAAGTCCCATCGTGTGTAGATCTGATCATCACTCCTTAATGACTGTGGTCATTAAACATCTCAGTGAAATAACCAAATTAAATAGATTCCCCCGAATGGCTTTAACATTGTAAAAAGCTGGCTCCCTAAATCGTGAATAAACAAAACCACGCTTAGGACTGAGGTTAAATTTAATTGGCTCCATTGCAAATCTGTGACCATTGCCCATGACTATCAGGCCACTCTTATGAACGAGATAAAGGCTGTGATACCTGGTTTGAAAATGTGCCTGCTATGGCAGAATCCCGTTGAATAGCGCTGAATAAGTCACCACCTATGATCCTTTTAAAGTGATTCATGTGCTGTCGCCATGTCGCTGCAAAGCGCCACTCTGATCTGATAAGAAAGCAGCCGACCCCGGCCGGGATTTTGTCTTCTCTGCTCTTTTTTAACTGGCGAGAAGGTGCTAGCCAAAACATGTTGGGACGTCAGCTACTTATGGTCTAACTCATCTGGAAGTGAACTGGTTAACTGATCCCCCTCTGTGTTGCTCCCCATAAACGTTTGACCTGCTCAGCGTTAATGCAGGTAAAGCCTTCCCCCAAACTTCATTCAAGAGCCAGGGAATAAGCCCCTTGCCCCTTTAGGATTTTCGAGTTAGGAAAAGTTCAAAATTTAGCCATGCAGGCTAATTTTCACCTGTAGTCCCCCAGATTCATACCAATGTTATGGTAAAACTGCAAGAAAAAAAAACTATGATCAGGCAGTGCACTGAATCAACATCATGCAATGGAAATCATTCAAACCAAACATGTGCGTAAAGAAACCAATCAATGGAAAAGCATTTAACACGTGAATAACAAGGAAATTATACAGCTGTTGCTAAGAATTTGAGAAGATGCACGACATCAAACATGTCCAACATCTTCATACAGCATGAGGGAAACTAATGCTGACTCAAATAAAAATGTCTCAACAATGAAAAGTAAGATGCTGCATTCACTATTAAACCCCAAACTTCTGATTCCTGAAGAGGGTTTGATTAATGGCTGCGTTAACGACGGACGTGCTCGCGACTAACGTTCACCCTCACAAGAAGCGTGACGGGCTGGAACGACATCAGGTGGGAAGAGATGAACACAGACGTAGAAACATATTTTACGATCCTAAACGTGTCAGGAAATTATGAAAATGAGCTGGCTTGACTGGTTTCAGCTACTCATACTTACTATTACAAACTGATCCATTCATAATGAGACTTTTGACCTTCATCGTACATCAAACAGAGGGCACAATGATTGTACAAATACGATCGTACATCTGGCAATGTCTTTCATGAGCCACATCCTGTTTTCTTCATTCACATCCTGTTTCCTGTCAAAGCAACCTAACACAAACCACACACAATGTAAATGGATAGACAACAAAAGAATAAATTAAATCTAAAGTTTCTGAAGCATTTAGCAAATGCACGCAATTAATTACAGATAACACTATATCAGGATCTGAATCGGTAGCATAATACATTTGAAGTTAAGTTCCTGGTAGGTGAGTGCATTGAAGAAATAAACTAATTGTAAACAAGCAGTAGTAAAAAAGGTATAAATGCAGAATATATACAGTATATTTTTTATACATATAATATAAAGCGTGCACATGTGAAAATAGCAATAATGTATGAGCAGAAACTCAAAGGGGGATGGGAGGGGTCGAATCAGAAGAAATTGAGAATTAATCCAAGACCATTAGCTTTAACCTCACACCAATGAGCTGCGATGGCAAACATATGCTTTTGTGTTATTGGAGGAGTAGAGAATGCAGTGGGCCCAGTGGCACATCTCCGTGCCATGGGAGAGTGGCCTGTGACTGAGGAAATAAGAACCCAGGCGAGAAATTAAAGCAGCTCTGATTCAGCTCCTCATTGACTAAACATGGATTCAATTAAAGGAAAGCTGAAGGTCATTTTGTAATACAATGTAAGCTAGTGCGGCGCGGCACTTAATGGAAGCACTCATGGCTCTGGTAATGTTTAATCCAATGGCCCAGTGTGTGTGTCAGCCCTCTGTGTCCCTGCTGTCAGACCTGCACGTGTGTGTGTGTGTGTGTGTGTGTGTGTGTGTGTGTGTGTGTGTGTGTGTGTGTGTGTGTGTGTGTGTGTGTGTGTGTGTGTGTGTGTGTGTGTGTGTGTGTGTGTGTGTGTGTGTGTGTGTGTGTGTGTGTGTGTGTGTGTGTGTGTGTGTGTGTGTGTGTGTGTGCATGGATGACTGTGTGTGCGTGGAATATACTTCCCATACTAAGCACAGTGGATCAAAATGGAAAAAATCCCGACACCATGTGGTGTGAGTCAGAGCTGAAACAGCAAAATCCGTTTGGACAAATCCTCCCATGTTATGACTGAAAACAGAACAGGGGAGGAGTGGACAGAGGGAGAGAGGGAGCGTATGAAGAGAGGAGGGGGGGCAGGGGTAGGACAGGTGAGGAGGTGGTTAACGCAGTGGGCGGGGAAAGGAAAACGGAGGGAGGGGGAGAGGGAGGGGGAAAAAGGAGGGAGCGAGAGGGAAAAAAAGTGATAAGAGCACAAACCGAAGGAATTTTTGAGGAACTGAAAGCAGCCAAGGGTGGTGGGGGGGAGAGGGAGGAGCAATAGGGCCAAGGTTACCCATGAGAGTCCCGACAGCAGAAAAGCCCTGCTAGAGGAGAAACACAGAGAGAGAGACAGAGAGGGAGAGACAGAATAGGTGAGGTTATTTTCTTTAAATGACTTACGATTATTAATAACCCGAGACCGAAAGCAACAACCAGGGGCGAGAGAAAAGAAAAGAAGACAAAGAAAAGACGCTGGAATAACTGCCACACGGGCAAAGAGAAAGAGAAAGAGAGACAGAGACACAGAGAGAGACAGACAGACAGAGAAATACAGAGACAGAGGCAGTTCAAAGGCAACCGAAGCCAAAGTTGACAGTTGGCTGTTTACCCAGCGAAGTCAAGAGAGAGGAACTCTTAAAGGGAACTCCCATCTTAGAGGAGACGGAAGAGGGGGGGTTAAAAGTTAGAAACAATAGCTGAAACACACACATTGACTGAGAGAACTGGACTACATGGACTACTGACACAGGGGAACAAAGAGCATAGGTGAGAGGACCGCAGCAGCTTGTCCCAGCCTGGTCTTGTGTGTCATTTAGACAGCAGGGGGGGGACACACACAGGTCACCAGACAGTTAGCTCCAGCTGCGCCGCACCATGTTGCTGAAGGAGTACCGCATTTGCATGCCGCTGACCGTGGAGGAGGTAAGCGTGTTTAACTCTGTCCTCACACACTCGCAGAACACCCCGAACACAGCGCACCGCCTGCCGTTGTTTTTTTTAATGTGGAGACAAAAGTGTACTGGTGGTGGGGTCTGTTGACCACGTCATGGGCTGTAATCTTGAGCGGTGTAAAGTCGCTGATAAGGAGAGTCCCCGGGGGAGCGGGGCCACAGAGAACCTCCCACAGACTTAAAGGCCCAGACACGCCAAGCACAGACCGCTACAAGGAGCATAGCGGAGGAGGGGTCCCAGCGTGTACCTGCACTCGCCCACCCTTCCCGCCAGCGGCAGCCGTCAGGTAGCACTCAGCCTGCAGAGAGAGCGGTAGCGGGCCCGCCTCCACCGGCTTTTTATAGTCTCTGTGCACGGACCGGTCGGACCGGTTGGCGCTGAGCCGTGCTTCACCAAAACAATGTCCATGTAACCAGCAGGGGGGTTTTGATGACAAAGCAGAGGACACGGGCCACAATGGGAGGTGGATCAGGGAGCCATGCACCCTGAAGCCCCTTTAAATGGTTGTGTCTCCTTTTCTCAGTATTACCACACCTTAAATGAAGTGGAGGTGCGTGGTTCATCCCAGGACCGCAGGCGAATCGGGGAGGGATGCACTGCATGTCGCACACCAGTCACCATTTTCGATTTCCTATTTTGTCATTCAGTAGACACAGTATCCAATCCAATGTCAAAGGAAGGAGCAGGGAGTGGCTAGGCTCTGGCCGTATTACAGAAACTTCCTAACTCGAAAATCCTATCTTATCTGTTTGGCAACTATGGTAACAAGGGTTAGAATCAGATTTAGGAAAAAGTCATTACGGAAAACAGCCGATCCTAAAGTCAGTTTTCTTATCTTAACTCCAGATAGGAAATTTGTATTACAGAAATATCCTAAATGACCAAAATCCCAAATAAACTGTCCTAACTTTAGGATGTCCCATCAGCTCTCCTAACTGTCTGTTACAAATAAGCAAGAAGTTCTCCGTCGGGATGTTGGATATGCAATGCAATTCGCCGCCCGAGCGATCTTATATGTTGACTACAAACCATGTAAATAGTGTTGTAAATAAACTTCCAAAGCTTTTCAAAACTTATTTGGTGTTGTATTGGTCCTTAATGTGCAAAGTATACAATGCACATAGTAAATAAGGTGCAAAGTCAAACCGGTGAAGTGATTCCGGAAATGATTTTGGGAACAATCACAGCGCTTGCTGTCTCCGTTGAGTCGGCGGATAGTTAAAAAATATTGGATGCGCACGTAACCTTCATCTGTTGCTAGGTAACAGACATAATAGCTGAATGTCGATGCTAGATCGCCTACTTAGGATATCTTAACCTGAGGTAAGGTGAGTAAATTAACCCTAAATTAAGATAGGATATGTTTCTGTGATACCAAATTGAGAAAAATCCTATCTTACACACTTAGGACTTAAGATAGGAAGTTTCTGTAATTCGGGCCCAGAGGCCTCGAACTAGGCTGTGGACATTGAGATTCCAACCTAGAACCCTTGGGCTGTGAGTAAGACACCCGAACCATAAGGTTATCCTGCCCCTGTCGCAAAACAAAAATATTAAAATGTTTTGAAATAATTTCTACGAGAAGAGACATTTTAAACAGCACCCTAAACCACCTTCCCATTTACTGGATAACACAACCGTTTCCGGCTTATCTCAAGATCGCAGGACCTCATGACTATGATCATAAAAGTGTGAATAATAATATGCAAAGTCCAATGGAGGTATCCAATACTACTGTGTTGCACAACCAACAACTTTGTGTCTAATGTGTACTTGTTAATCCTGGAGATAAGTCAGGCTATGAATGGGTCTGTGTGTCTGTGTGTATCTGTGTCTGTGTGTGTCTTGTTTCGGGTCAAAGCATTGTCACATTGACTTAGGGTATTGGCACAGTCAGTCAACACCCTGCTGAGATCAGATAGCTGCCGCCTCAGCTCTTTGAAAGCCTGATGGAATCCATGGCAAATAGGGTTAATGGAAATTTCAGTGTTTCTCAACACGTCACTTGTCATTGCCCTTCACTGTGCATAATAGCAATTTCGCATTCAGATAAGCCTCCTTTTAAACTTGACTCCAAGATAAGCGGGCAGTAGCAGGTCTCATGCCTCACATCGCTCCGCACAATGATTGTCTCAGCACTGCGTTAAAGCGTCCGTCCTCCTGATTAATTAGGAGCCATGAAGAACCAAGGGGTAAATATTAAATATTGACACTTTGCGTGTAACTAGAGGGAGAAAGAGGAGTTTCCTGACGTGGTTTGCATGCAGTGAAGGGTGGTTGGATCTCAAGGACTTCTTTCTTCTTTTGCTCGGCTTTCAATGAGTTATTTGTTTTTGTTATTCTTTTATTCTTACTGTCATTCTTTATTTTGTTTATTATTTTTCTTTCTTTGTTTCTTTGTTTCTTTGTTTCTTTGTTTCTTTCTCTTTCTCTTCCTTTCTTTTTTTCTTGTTTAGTTTCTTTCTGTTTCATTTTTTCTTTTGTTCTGCTTGCAATTAGTTAGATAATTTCTGCTTCTCTCATTTTACTTTCATACTGACTCTCATCTATCCTTAATAGGTATAGACGGTGTATCTATGGAAACCTGGTGTTAGGTATCTTCTTTCTTACTAACCTCCTTTCTTTCTCCTATTATTACCGTCTTTCATACACCAAGGTATGTGGTTACGGTTCAACGACATGTCAGTACAGACAACACAAAAACATCCATCCCCACACATGCAACCGGACCCTGACCCACATGAATGAACAGAATGTGTGTGTCTCCACTCAACGTGTCCCTGCTCGACACCCACAGCGTGTGTGTGTGTGTGTGTGTGTGTGTGTGTGTGTGTGTGTGTGTGTGTGTGTGTGTGTGAATGTCTCTGCCATCACCCAGATCTCTAGTCTGATGATGTACCCGAAACAACCCGCTCCGGCCCTGGCCTTTTGTGACGTACCGCTGGTTCTTGTCTTCCCAGTACCGGATCGGTCAGCTGTATATGATCAGCAAGCACAGCTGTGAGCAGAGTGACGGGGGGGAGGGGGTGGAGGTGGTGCAGAACGAGCCAGAGCTACACCCGCAGCACGGCCCGGGACAGGTGACGGAGAAGCGCATATACCTCAGCAGGTATGCACACACTAACGTGTGTACACGCACAAGCACAAGCAAACACATACGATATACACACCAAGCAGACACATGCACACACATAAAAGAAACACGATGCCGCCATTTAACTCATTGTTTAATTGAAGCCCTCCTCTGTGGGCCTTGTGTGTGTAAGCTCAAATGCTTGGATGCTCGTCATTAGTATGAAGCACACGTTTATTCATTCATTACAACCATTCAATGAACTATTAGTCCTTTATTCAGCCTTACATGAAGGCACAGACTCGCTCTCTCTCTCTCTCTCTCTCTCTCTCTCTCTCTCTCTCTCTCTCTCTCTCTCTCTCTCCCTCTCTCTCTCTCTCTCTCTCTCTCTCTCTCTCTCTCTCTCTCTCTCTCTCTCTCTCTCTCTCTCTCTCTCTCTCTCTCTCTCTCTCTCTCACACACACAGACACACACACACCTTCAACATGGGGAAGAAACAAGATCTCTACGTGTTTTAGTGTGACCTAGAAGAAACAGTACAGTTACAATTTATAACCACAGGGGTAATTCAGAATGAGTCACACAAATGTTGTGGTGAGAGAAGCCTGCAGGTAATTCTGCTACAGCAGGCACAGACAGCATTTAAGATCTCTTTGTCTTTGTTCATCATTCTCCCACACCTCTTTCCTTCTCTGCCTCTTTTTAGGGCCTTTCACTTCATCCCTCTCCCACTGCTCACTTTCTCTCACAGACACATTTGTTTTTATTTTGCCATATGTCTCTGTCTTTTCCATTGTTTCCTATTTCTAATTCCTTCTCACTTGTTTTCAGTCTACACTCTTATAGTCTCTCCTTAAATGTATTTTTTATGTTTTTGTCTTCCTAGCAAACTGCCATCCTGGGCAAAATCATTCGTCCCGAGATTCTTTTATGTGACAGAAAAGGCCTGGAACTTTTACCCATACACTATCACAGGTTAGTGTTCTGTGTGTGTGTGTGTGTGTGTGTGTGTGTGTGTGTGTGTGTGTGTGTGTGTGTGTGTGTGTGTGTGTGTGTGTGTGTGTGTGTGTGTGTGTGTGTGTGTGTGTGTGTGTGTGTGTGTGTGTGTGTGTGTGTGTGTGTGTGTGTGTGTGTGTGTGTGTGTGTGTGTGTATTGGAGTCTGTGATGTGCCACCGTGCAAATATCATAACACCTTAATATGTTTCAGAAATAGTATTCACAACGTGTACCAATGGTTTTGTAACAAAGAAGGTAGTTAAATGAGTCAGTGTTTGTGTGTGTGGGGTTGTGTATGTGCATGTGTGTGTGTTTGTGTGTGTGTGTGTGTGTGTGTGTGTGTGTGTGTGTGTGTGTGTGTGTGTGTGTGTGTGT
The DNA here is from genome assembly GCF_026213295.1 of Gadus chalcogrammus. NCBI lineage: Eukaryota > Metazoa > Chordata > Actinopteri > Gadiformes > Gadidae > Gadus > Gadus chalcogrammus. The sequence continues at coordinate 5,861,756 of NC_079422.1, forward strand.
GTGTGTGTGTGTGTGTGTGTGTGTGTCTGTGTGTGTGTGTGTGTGTGTGTGTGTGTGTGTGTGTGTGTGTGTGTGTGTGTGTGTCTGTGTGTGTCTGTGTGTGTGTGTGTTTTACTCGATGATAAAAAGTTGTCATAACATCCCCACCTACATTTCAGAAGTACTATTCAGAAAGTGTTTCCCACAAACCCATTATTTTTGTGCGTGCATGTCAAAAAGAATGAAGTAAAGTTATTTGCTGGCTGCGTGTACGTGTCTCTCTGTTCGTGAGTGAACTCGAGAGAGACTATGTAAATGTGCACTCCTGCAGCATGCTGCTCTGTGTATTCTGTGTATACCGAGTGTGTGTTACTGATCATGTCCATTCCCACCCATATCGATCACGGCTGTGGCTGCAGAGTACTCAGTAAGTAGCCTCTCACCACCATCACAGTAGCGCTTGCACTCATCGTTGTGAATTCCAGCCATCCTGACCTTTACCCTCTCTCTCTCTCTCTCTCTCTCTCTCTCTCTCTCTCTCTCTCTCTCTCTCTCTCTCTCTCTCTCTCTCTCTCTCTCTCTCTCTCTCTCTCTCTCTCTCTCTCTCTCTCTCTCTCTCTCTCTCTCTCTCCAGGTCTCCTTCCTACCAAAGTTCAGCATCCGTATCGATACCAAATTTGAAAACAACAATGGACAAAATGCAAATGTGAGTAGAACTGGAGTGCATGAAGGGGTGAGCAAGGGGAGTAGGGGAGAAAGTAGAGGGGAATAAAAAGGAGAAAAGAAGATGAGGAGAAATTTCAATTTTCTTCAAATTGATCTGCCCATTACAATGACAACAAGCAACGCACAAAATGTTGTGACACATAGCAGGACTTCCATGCCTGCTCCAAGGTTCACACACACTACAACTGCAAGCACACGCACATTCCAAACATACAGGCACGATTGTGAACGCACATACCACGCACACATAAACACACACCCTGTGTGTACATGTGTCTTTGGCGCGTGCAGGGTTTTGTGTGGTCAACCCCTGCATAGAAATGGTATGATCCAATTCTCAGAGCAAGACGACAAGACCTGACTCGCCTTCAAACCTGGAGCGCTTGTTTTGCTTTAGGAGTCTCCCAGGCTTGTTTGTTATTTAAACCCACCAGGAAATGAGAATAGACTTGTTCACCTTGTTATCTCGGTTTACACTGTTCTATCACGTGCCAAATCCAAGTAGGCTTTGCCAAACCAAGCAGAAGAGGAACAAAATGGTTTATTCGTGATTATTCATCCAAACACACGTCGTGTTTATGTTCCACTCGGCACTCAGCAGAAATTTCACCTGATCCCGTGTTTTGTCACATTCACTCCATCCAGGCAAATCCTCCGGGATAAACTCCCATTCCGCCCACAATTTGCATCCTGCTAATTATGCGTTATATTTGAAAGTGCGTTATATTACGGAAATCCGATACACTCTAAATGCCACATCCTGCTGTCTTTAAGGGAGCCAGCGGAAGCTACCTTTTAACCTGAGGCTTAGCGTTATTACACAAGCGTCCCACATAAAACCCTCATTCAGGGCTGCTGCAGGCTTCCACCATCTGCTCTCGTATTACTGGAGGTCTGTACATTGGGCTGCAGACTTCTGTAAATACCTTCACTCTGCACAACCCCCAAAACAGAAGCCTGTGCATGACAACTGTCCCTGCCAAGGTCATGTAATGCACAAACACAGACTTGGCACAGCTTGGACAGAGCCTCTGACTCACACAATACACAGTAGAAACAAGACAAAACAAGGGCAGACCGACTGGCAAGAGGCCTGGTGGTTTGTTGTGATGCAACAGCGATTTGGCGAGTGCTAATTTGTTAGCTTTAAGCAGAGGAATGAACGGCTTCGACGCGGCATCGCAATGAATCCTGCACAAGGACAGATGATAGAAAAGAACTAATCTCCTTTAAGATTATCTTTATTTTCTCTCAGGACATGCCCCCTTGACTTCCATAAGTATTCCCCTCTTCCCACCTCTCCCTCTCTGACTCACATCCCTCATTTATTTATTCCTCCTATGTCCTTCTCATGTCTTCCATCTGCTCTTCCCTCCTCTCTCTCTCTCTCTCTCTCTGCGGCCCCATGTGATTGGCTCCCAGGCCCTCAGGGCGGGATATAGAGATGGGTGTTGATGGGGTGTGACCTCACTATTCTACACAGTCACTCATCTGCTCATCCCACCCCATCTTTCCTCCTTGCCCTGTGTGTGTGTGTGTGTGTGTGTGTGTGTGTGTGTGTGTGTGTGTGTGTGTGTGTGTGTGTGTGTGTGTGTGTGTGTGTGTGTGTGTGTGTGTGTGTGTGTGTGTGTGTGTGTGTGTGTGTGTGTGTGTGTGTGCGTGCGTGCGTGCGTGCGTGCGTGTGAGTAAATCTGTTTGTGTGTGTGTGTTTGTGTGTGTGTGTGTGTGTGTGTGAGTACAACAGTTGGTGTGTAGTGTGTACATCTGTGTGTGTGTGTGTGTGTGTGTGTGTGTTTGTATGTGTGTGTGTGTGTGTGTGTTTGTGCATGTGTTTGTGCATGTGCGTGTGCGTGTGCGTGTGCGTGTGCGTGTGCGTGTGCGTGTGCGTGTGTGTGTGTGTGTGTGTGTGTGTGTGTGTGTGTGTGTGTGTGTGTGTGTGTGTGTGTGTGTGTGTGTGTGTGTGAGTGTGACTGTATATATGCTCTATTCTGGTACATGACCTCCCCATCTTTTTTGGTGAAGGTGTTTGGAGACCAGCCGACCCCAGAGGAGAGTGTGTGTTTCCTGGATATCCTCACTGACCCCATCCCTGAAAGGAGCTACAAAGAGTCAGAAGTATGCAAGGCTTCACAAACAAACACAAACACACACACAGACGCATATACAGCACTCGAGGTGGGATGAGGGGGGATGGCATCCCCCTTTGGAATTAAAATGATCAAAATCATCCCCCTTCTGAAACAGCCATCCCCCCTTCCCATCCCCTTAATGTGGAAAAATTACCTCTATTTCATTTGCAACACTTTTTTGCGCATATTGATTAGGCTAAAATACTGTGGACGAGGGGCAAGTGCAAACACAAATTGATGTCACGTCAGTCAGCGACATAGCAACGCAGCCTGCACAGGCGATTTCAGCATCATGGCCAAGCGACAAGGAAAGCTTGATCTGAGGGACTTCGGCTTTAGAGGACAGAAAGTGCCACGGAAGGTAAGTCAAGAGAGACTAAAGTTAGGCATAATTACTGAAAATATGATAGCGAAACGTAGTTCCTTTTTCAATTCGGCGCAACGTTACTTTTCCCAGGGACAGATTTGACAGCGATACTGCATTCTCGGGCAGTATGCTATTGCGCAAGCACGCCTGTGTGCTTACGCGCGCTTGCTCTCATTCCACACCGTACGAGACAGATGCTGGTAGCATGAAGCTGTCTCCGTATCTCAGACATCGCTTCCACAGGCAACTCTGTCCTGTTTTCTCCCTTTCATTCCAACCCGTGACCAACACTAGTCTCCCTTCTCCGTCCAATCAGCTGCGTTTTTTGGGATATATATCTTTTTTCCCCAAAAATATATAATAATATAACACCGTTGGTCTCCCACCATATGCGCTGTCATCAGCACAAATGATCTGTCCCTAAAAGTTAAAATCCACCATCCCCCCTGGCTTCTTTTTTTTATAACTCGACCACTGCACATACACACACATACAAAGACTAGCATGCACACAAATACACACACATACTCATCCTCAAATACAAGCACACACACTCCAACACAAAACACACACAATCACACACTCTCCCACACACACACAAACACACACAACAGGTACAAATACGGAAAATTATGAATGCACTTTCTTGGCCGTGTTCTGGCTGTAAATGCATCATAAATCACCAGTGTTCCCACACACACCTTCTGCCTTCTCCTGCCCTGCCTGCAAGGTTACGCTCTTCTCACTGCAGTTATTCCTCAGAGACAAAGGTCAATGAGCGTGGCCTCTCACACACCCACACACAGACACACTGACGTGCAAACATACTGACACACTCACGCACACACACACACACACACACACACACACTGACACACACACACACAGAAACAGAGATATAATCGCATACACACTCTCTCTCACACTAACAAACACACAAACACACACACACACACACACACACACACACACACACACACACACACACACACACACACACACACACACACATTTACATATTTACACACACACACACACATCACACACAAAACCACATATACACATCAAAAGATATACCTACACATATAGTTAAACACACACACACACACACTCTCTCACCCACACATATACACATACACACAAGTGAGATTTAGATAAACAGCACTGTGATAACACACACACAAGCAATTTCCGTCCGTCTTTGGTCACAGCAGCGGGATTTGTATCATCACACATTCCTCTGAGGAAGCCTGTTGAGCAACAGCTGTCTGGACTTTACACACATAAACACACACCAAAAGGCACACACACATACACACTCACAAACACACACATACACAAACTCACTAACACATACACGCACACACCCTAGCTTACTCAGACAAACACACACACACACAAGTTAGCACATTTATTTACTAACACACACATGAGCTTACCATAACACACACAAACAAGCCTACTTAGACAAGCACACACATTAGCTTACTAACACCCACACACAAGTTTAATAACACACACACACACACAAACACTAGCTTACCAACACACGCACATACAAATATGCATGCATAAACTCACTGGTTTACACACACACACACACACACACACACACACGCACACACACACACACACAAACACTCGCAAACAAATATTGTTAAACATCCACACACATCCACACACACAAGCTTACTAACACACAGAAACATATAGGCACAAACATAAATTGCTGAACACACAAACACACATAGAAACACATACACACAGACTTTACCAGTCAGAAACCTACTCCCCCTCCCCCCACACACACACACACACACACACACACACACACACACACACATACACACACACACACACACACACACACACACACACACACACACACACACACACACACACACACACACACACACACCGTGTACACACACACACACACACACACACACACACACACACACACACACACACACACACACACACACACACACACACACACACACACACACACACACACACACACACACACACACCTACAAACCAGCACACACACACCTAGGCACTCCATCCCCGGTGTTTCCTCCGGGGACTCAGCCCAGGCCCACATCTCTGTGCGCACTCAGACACTAATTGAAAGTGTTACTGTTTGCCTGGTGCAGGACCTGAGCCGCTGGCAGTCCGACAAGACAGGCAGAGGGCCCCTGGAGGAGGGCTGGAGGGCCTCGGCCGAGCCCATCATGTGCTCCTACAAGCGAGTGAGCTGCAGCTTCGAGGTGTTCGGCGTGCAGTGCCGAACGGAGGAGTTCATACACAAAGTAAGGGAGACGTTTTTTTATTTTATTTTACCCATCATGCTTAGCTTTTCACACACACTGAATAGTGCAGAAAAGGGCAGGATATTATCAGGAACAAAGGTTATGAGCCCGGATAGGTGTATAGGCTGATGGTGGAGGAATTGAAATTCACCGCTAATTGGATCCAGGAGGAAGCAAGCGCCACACTTCTGTTCATAGAGCAGTATTTCTCACGTTTCAAGTCTGTTTCATTTGTTCACTAACATGTGTGTCTTCAGTTTATCATACACTTTTTGTGTTTCCAAATGTAAATCTGCTGTTTGATATAAAATATGATCAAGCCGCTGAGAGCAAATTCACAATTTTTTTATTTATCATTAGTGGAATAATTATTATTTTTATTCTGAATCCTCCTAGAACATTCGGGACATTCTTTTGGTTGGCCATAGGCAAGCGGTTGCCTGGATCGACGAATGGCACGGTAGGTCATACACTCAAATATACACATCGTGCTTTCATTGTATACCTGTGCAAAACTGTCCACATCATCAAGTAAGGAGTTAAATTGTATCATCTGCGTCAAATAATAAAAAGTAGCCATGGATGTGGAAATGTTTCACTTAATAAAATTGAAATAAAAGCATACAAAAACAAATTTTTCAGAATTTTAAAGGGGAAGGTTTTCTTAACAAATTTCTGAAACAAAAATTGTTTTGCTCATTTATGTTTACAATTCTTTTTATGGGTATGATTCAATTTAGTATGAATACGATTCTGTTTTCCTCACGCATGGGGTTTTGGCGATTTTGATGATGAGGCCAATGGTACACCAGCACTGGTAAATGAGAATCCGGCAATGGGAAATAGAAGCAGACTATTTGTTCGACCAAGGTGGTAACGCATGGATCCGACTTAGTATCAACCCACTTCCTCGTCTACTGGCTTGACTGTCAATAGCTTCCGTAGCTGGTAACTAGGACGCCACGCTCGCAACTCACTTGATCATTAACATGATGGTCTTATTACTAGCACACAGGGGCTAGCAACCGACGGGATCAGCCCAGCATGCTAGTTACCAGCCTCGGAAGCTAATGGCCAGCCAAGCCAGTGGCTGATCCAGTGGGTTGCTAGCCTTGGTAAGCTAGGTCAGACACCACCTTGGCTACCCCCAATAGTCGGCTTCTCATCTTCCACCACCAGCCTCTCCAACGGGTCAGGCTCATCCCTGGCCGCTTCAGTAGCTGTATTCAGCAAGAATCTAGCCTCTGCAGCTTCTCACTAGTTTCAATTTCTACCCTTACCCTGTGCCATAGTGCATTCTTTCAGTCAGGTGCATAAACCCGGTGCGTAACAATGACTGATATGTCCAGCTGACAAATAAAGTCGACCCTTTCCCGTCACCCCGCCTCCAATTCTAAGTCAAGTTGAGAAAGTGGGAGAAAAGCAGAGTGGCCGAAGAAATACAAGGCTTTTATTTGTTTTATGCTGACATTGCTTTTGCCATCGATATGACTCCATAGTTTGGACACAAACAAACACACCACTTATGTGCTCCCTCTGTTCTGTCCCCCCCAGGGATGAGTCTGGACCAGGTGAGGGAGTACGAGAGACTGCTGCAGGAGGAGACCAACAGCAAAGTCAAATCGAGCCAGTGCGGCACAGGTGGGTCCTCACACCTACACCTTACACCCTACACTACACCCTACACTACACCCTACACTACAGCCTACACTACACCCTACACTACACCCTACACTACACCCTACACTACACCCTACACTACACCCTACACTACAGCCTACTACACCTCACCCTTCACATCACCCTACACCCTCCACTACACCCTACACTACACCCTACACTACACCCTACACTACACCCTACACTACACCCTACACTACACCCTACACTACACCCTACACTACACCCTACACTACAGCCTACTACACCTCACCCTTCACATCACCCTACACCCTCCACTACACCCTACACCTCACCCTACACCCTACACTACACCCTACACCTCACCCTACACCCTACACCACACCTTACACCTCACTCTACACCCTAAACCACACCCTACACCTCACTCTCCACCCTACATTACACCCTACACCTCACTCTCCATCCTTCCTACACTCTCCACCCTAACCTACACACTCCTACACTCTCCATACCTTCACTACACCCTTCACTACACCCTACCCTCTCCTCTGTGCCAGGCGTAAGGACAGGTGGTGTGGAGGTGTTGGGGGGTTGAAATACATTGTTTTTGTTATCATCGTGCTGTAATAGGGTTGGGGGAGGGCCAGGTTATAATCCCACTCTGATATTAAAAAAATGCCCCCTAGAGGGAATGTGGGTTGGGGAAGGGAGGGGG
>NC_079422.1:5874630-5974630 GCF_026213295.1 Gadus chalcogrammus
CTCATACAATACTTCCCTATACCCACCCCCTTTACCCACCCCCCCTTACCCACAACCCCCCTCCCTCTTTCCCTTTTCATCCTTAATTTTCTCTTTCTCTCGCCCTCGTTCATTAATCCCTTTTTTCTCTCCTCTCTCTCTCTATTCTTTGTGTTGCGCTCTTCCTCTTTATCTGTCCGGCTCCGCTGTTCCTCTTTAAAGAAGACATAGTGGATTCATTACATGGAACGCTCCCCTGTGGTGCATTATCACAGATCCCGACTCTGTAGTGCTAAATCATTCCCGCTATTCCCGGTTTTCCTTGTCAGTGGCGTACGGAGCGCCAAGCGGAGCAGCGAGGGAGAGAGGGGGGCGGCGATTCCCGCTCGGATCAGCAGCCGCAGTCGACTACAGCGCCCTCGCTCATCCCCCTCCCCGCTCAGCTCTGAGACTTTGAAACGCTCGGATGAAAAGGAGTATGATACGAGATATGATACGGCGGGGCCAGAGACGGCACAGCACATGAAAGACAGAGCAGAGAAGGAAGGAAAAAGGGAAAGAAAGGAAGAACGATACAATGAACGAAGGGCAGGAATGAAGAGTCCTGAACCATGAAGAAGGCCGTGCGCCGTTGTGTATGAATGGACGCAGTGCTGTTTGAACGTCTGTCCGTATTTGGTCTGCTGCGCGTAATGAAATGGCCTTCAGCCTAACCACTCTGATGTACGAGTTTCTCGGGCCGATCAATACACACGCCCCCATCCGCAAAGGCGGACAGTAATGCAATCGGCATATTTATCTGGCCGGGTGTGCATATGTTCTGCTTGCTTTATGAGCCTCAGTCTGCCCGGTTACTGCAGGCGATCCGTCAGGTCTCAGGAAACCACAGCATTAAGAGGGAGCAACCATTAGGCCACCTAGTACAGCATGTTACTAATCAAATCACTTTGAGCGCCAATGCTATGCATTTCCCTATCTATTCCATTAGAGATGGGTTTGTATTGTAAGGAAATGGTTTAGGATGAATAGTATTAGGAATCTATTGTGTGTACTGTAAGTGTTTTTGTGTGTGTGTTGTGTTTGCGTTAGAGATTCCCCAGGAGAGTGATTCCCGCGCAGGAATAAACAATGAGGGCGTAAGCTTGTGTTCCCTCATTACAGTGTCAGCAATACAATTTGAAGTCCGCTCAAGCATAAATAGCTTCTAATCCAGAGTGTATTAAAGCTCACCACTAGGGAGCATAATTTGTAACCTCTGCCTGGTCCCACTTTCTCTGGACTTTATCTTAGGATGGAAAGAGTGGTGAATTCATACAGTATCTGAGAGAACTAATTGAACCAATTATAGTAGTGACTATGGATTACAGAGGGACTGAGCACACAGTCACACACACACAACCACACCCACACACACCGTACACACACACACACACACACACACACACACACACACACACACACACACACACACACACACACACACACACACACACGCGCGCACACACACACACATATACACACACACAAACACACACGTGCGTGCACACACACACACACACACACACACACACACACACACACACACACACACACACACACACACACACACACACACACACACACACACACACACACACACACACACACACACACACACACACACACATCCTGCTGGAACGCAAAGACTGCGGGCACTGTCTTCATGTGATAATGACTGTCATTTAAAATGGATGGATGGGCAAGGCTAGCTTTGGGTGTTATACACGGAAGCCAAACTGTCCCAGTCCATCCACTATGCAGCGCTCACACTGATGTGTTTTTCTGGTCCAGAGTGGGTCCTAATGACTGATTCCAGAGGCTTTAATTAATTGCATGGGGTTAATAGAAAAGTCAAGGATAAATGATAAAACTGCTTCGTCCAGCATTCAGCGTCTTGCTCACCCTCTCTTTCTTTCTCAGTCTCTCTCTCGCAAACAGATACACGCATGCATGAAAAATGCCCTGACATTCAAGTTGGCTTTGGGAGTTGGCCTCACTGTAGCTCCTGATTTAAATATCTTAATCAATACGCCCATAAAACATTCCTCCCCATTTGAATTACCCCGCCATGACTGTTAATTACATAAGAGTCATTACAGCACTGCATGCCTGCATGTCGGCTAATAGGGAAGGAAAGATTAGAATAAAAGTCGATGAAAAACATTTTGTACACAGTCAGGGGTTGGTTGAACCACAAAGGAGGACTGCGGATTATAGCCTTGTAACCTCCAGCGGATGTTAATCAATCACGTGCCTTGCACGGCACGGAGCTGCCCAGAGTCACGTGACACACACAGCATCACGCTAAGAACACAGGACACACTCTGCTCTGTCCTGCTGATGGACCATTGGTAGCGTTACTACTGCGCAGATTGAGCAAACAGAGAGGGTCAAAAACATTTCACTGCCCGGGCTCTGCAAACACGCGTCCACCGGGGACCACGAGCAAGGCAGAGTTCTCCCTGCTCCCACTCCAATCAGATGGAGCGGGCGGAGATGATTCTTCAGGCTGGGCGGCGCACATGACGCCGTGGGAGCGTGCGCGGCTGAAATGAAATAGAAAGACCAAAGGATGCTGAGGAAGCACTCTTCTGGGCCTGTACGTGAGCAGCGCTGCGGCCGCAGCCAATGGTTACCGCGGTTGGCCCATTATACTCCAGATAATCACGCAGCACGCGCTGCTTTGTATTCATGGCTCTATACCAGCTGGGGTACGATGCAGACGCATGAAACACAGGTCAATAGAGCTTGTGTACCTCTTAAGACTGTGCACATGAAAGCGATTGGGACGATGGTAGGATGCAGTGCAGTGAAAGAGGGTGCTATAGGTGCTAGCAGCGTACAATAGCAATGAGTGATGGTAGGTGACTGGTGAACTGATGTTGTTCATGTTTATCTCGCTGTTGCTGTTATTGTCCTGGCTCCAGAACAGCGCTACAGGGAAAAGACATTGAAAAGCAGAATGTAAAATAATCTACGCTCATTAGAAAATGTGTGTAGCTCGGTGGCGCCCCATTGGCTCACAGGGTGGAGCGCGTACCATTAGGGCGGCGGCCTTACCCGGGTTCGATTCCGGCCCGTGGTCATTGGCTGCATGTCCTCCCCACTCTCTCTCGTACCTTCCATACTAACTCACTGTATCTCCATGAATATAAATGCTAAATTAAATCTGAAAAAAGAAAACGTGTGCAGCTGAGACAGCATGTCTTCAGTAACTGAGAGTGGGTCTTTATTCAATGCATGCGTTTGCACAAGGGGCTGCTGCTGCTGCAAAGGACAGCAGGCACCTTGACCAGCAGTCCTTCTGAGGCATAAGTGCCACTTATAAATCTAATGGGATTAGAATGTGGGGAAGGGATTTCCATTCATCCCCTGAATATCCATAGAGACCAAAAAAACTGAGACCGGTAGTTAAGCCTTGAATAACAGCTCTGATTTCGCCTCATTTTCAACAAATGTGCAGTTGGATTTGCCGTGAGTCCGAAATGAATAAGGATGGTTTTAAATGGGTGTATTGTGCACATAGACATCAGTAATAATGCCTCATCAAATGGACACCTGTTAAAGTGTGTGAAGTTTCAATTATGTAAAATGTTTGTATTAGCTCCTTATGCATCTCTTCACAAAAGAGAGTATTTGATGCTGTGATGGTACAGTATCCTGTTATCTTTATAGGAGTAGCCGTTCATAACTTTTCTGATTCCTGTTTACAATGCTGGTGATAGAAAGCCCCATTCCGGGAGAAAATGAATAAAACTAATAGCGGTGGAGTACTCAATAACACCGAGACAAAATGACCAACAAAGCAGTCATCTTATACATTTAAACCTTAACAATAGCATATATTATGGATAAGCTAAACTCATTTGTTCATTTGATGAATAAAAGATACAACAGGTTGGTAATGAAGCTTAATTTTGAAAAAAGTATTGGCTGTATGAACTAAATCTACTGCTGCATCTTTACATAAAGAGGGAAATGGTTACGAAATGCAAACTGCCTGGCAGAGAAAATAACCATTGGATTGCATTTTTACAAGCACATTTGACTCGTAATCCATACGAAGGATGTCTGCTGGTTCTAGACTGGATTATGGGCTGGGATCATTTCTTCTCTTCGGTTAGGGGGAATGCCAGATTGATAGTTTTCATATGAGAATTTAGTGGAAAAGAAATATAACTGTGTTATTTCTCACATTGTACTCCATAGAATTTGCATGATGATTCGATTTTAAACAAGTCAGTACAAACACACACACAAACACACACACACACACACACACACACACACACACACACACACACACACACACACACACACACACACACACACACACACACACACACCACACACACACACACACACACACACACACACACACACACACACACACACAGTCACACAAAGACACACAGATATATGTGCATGCACACACATAAATAAATACATAAATACACAAACAAACGCATGCACACACAGTGGGTTCGTGTCCTTTTTCCTAGCCATCATCTAATGGTATATTTACCCAAAAACATCCTATATGGGCAACTATTTGATGATGAACTAATTAAATCCGCTGAATACTTTAGAAGCCTTAAACAGACAATATGGTAATGACCCCCCCAGTGTTAATTCCATAAAAAACAGCCTGGGTTCTTTATACTCTCTGCCTCACACAGCACACATAACATCGATTACAACTTCCCATAGCTGCAGGCCCAGCTTCCTCTCTCTCTCTCTCTCTCTCTCTCTCTCTCTCTCTCTCTCTCTCTCTCTCTTAGCTTACAACTTTCTGTCTGTTTTGATATCTTTTATACCCTTCTTTATTTTTTTTATCTCCTTCTTTGTTTCCCTCCATCTTATCTGGGCTCACTCTAACCACACTACTGCATAGAATAATCAAAGTCCAAAAATGACTGTTTTCTGGCCATCTTTGATCCAGGCCATCTGGGAATATTGAACAGGTGACCGCCTTGAACAGTATGAATGATCTGCTCGCTTATGTCTAATCTGCTGATTTACCCTACAACTCGTTCCTGTGAACCCTGCCCCATGATCCATATTGCAGTGTGTATGCTAACGAGCTGCACGTCTCCTATAAGGTGAAGGCTCCAGGATGAAGACTATAGAGTCCAACGTTAACCTGACGTGGGTCTCCATGGGGACGACAAACCGGTTCCTCGTCAGCACTCCATTCACCAGCCTTACGTCCGGCCTGTTAGCGGGGCGGGGGTGAGATTGAAGTGGACGTTGTGTGTGTGTGTGTGTGTGTGTGTGTGTGTGTGTGTGTGTGTGTGTGTGTGTGTGTGTTTGTGTGAGAGAGAGAGAGCCTCATGATGCTGTGAGCTGCTGCTGGGTGTCACCGTGTCTCCCTGCTTTAGCGGTCCATTAGAGAGACATCAGCCTGGTAACACAGGCCGACAGAGACAAACAGGTCACCCTCACCTGGACCGGGGGATAAAACATTTTCCCCTCCACCGCTACCCCCCTCACCCCTCGTATGTTCCCTGACTTTACCCCCCAATCTCTCCATGCATCTGCCCCTTACGCCTTCTATGACCCCCATCTCTCTCTCTCTCTCTCTCTCTCTCTCTCTCTCTCTCTCTCTCTCTCTCTCTCTCTCCCCATCCCTCTCCCTACACCCTCCAACCCCACCCATCGCCTTCACCTTTACTTATGTTCCTACCTCTAAAATGTTCCATCACATTCATCAGCCGTCCACGCCACATAACGTACACCCCCCCCCCCCCCCCCAGCTCCCCCCTCCCTCCACACAAACATCCCATCAACACCCCCTCCCTTCACTCACACACCCCTCTGCCGCCCCCCCCCCCCCCCCCCCCAACCAACTGCTCTCCTCCTACAGTGGATTAATATGAAGGGGGCGGGGGGGGTCGAGAGAATCCCATCAGTTGCAACGACCTCACGCTGCTCGTGTCCTTGTTGGATTACACCCAACCAACCCAACCACAGCCATGACCACATGCCAGCACACACTCCTCCCACACACACACACACAAACACACCTACCCACGCACACTCATACACACTGATACCTTGACTATACACACTCACATACACACAATCACACACACATAAACAAATGCACAGGCACACCGAGACCGTCACCATACACACACACAAAAACACACACACACACACATAAACAAACGCACAGCCACACATAAACATGAACCCACGCACGCGCTCTGAGGCAGGCGCACATCTCTCCTGAGTGGCTCCGTGTGCTAATTTGCTAGGCTTCACTTCGTTTTGCTCCTATGTCATTGAATTAAACAACAGGAATATAACATTACAATATTTACCCCACCGGTCTTTGATAGTGCCGTGCCGCGGTGATGTGGCCTTTTGAAGTCTCACACATTAGTCAGGTGAAACGAGCGGGAGGCTCATTTCACCTGACTAATGTGTGAGACTTCAAAAGGCCACATCAACAGCGCAACGCTGTTTAGCTGTCATCGAGGGGGGCCGATGGAGTGAGACGCGGCTGCCCCTGCTTCAGCAGAGCAGACATGTCCTTCAGAGCCGGAGGACACCGCTACACGCAAGCACGTGTGCTGCCCCCTGTCACCCCCCGCCAACAGGGATCTCTTATCTATCAGCGGGTAATCACATGCATGTGTTTCTGTGTATGTGTGTGTGCGTTTTGTGTGTGAGTGTGTATGTGTGAAGGTGTGTAGTGTGTGTGTGTGTGTGTGTGTGTGTGTGTGTGTGTGTGTGTGTGTGTGTGTGTGTGTGTGTGTGTGTGTGTGTGTGTGTGTGTGTGTGTGTGTGTGTGTGTGTGTGTGTGTGTGTGTGTGCGTGTGTGCATGCGGCATGCTTCCGTGAAGGTATGCAGGCTTGCGTGCATGTTTGTCTGCATGTATGTATTTATATATGTAGGCACAAATGCACATGTGTGTGACGTAGTTGTGTGTGTGTGTGTGTGTGTGTGTGTGTGTGTGTGTGTGTGTGTGTGTGTGTGTGTGTGTGTGTGTGTGTGTGTGTGTGTGTGTGTGCGTGTGTGTGTGTGTGTGTGTGCGCGTGCATATATGGCTGTGCATGAGAGAGTCTGGATGGCATTAATCACAGGAGCTATGGCGAGAAGCGTCACTGTACTCTCCATCCGTCTCTGTCTGCAGAGGTGAGGTGTTTTACACCAGGGAAAGGACGAGGGAAAGGGCGAGGAGGTGAGCGAGCCTGTTTGTGAGAAGGCAGTGCAGGCATGTGGAAGCATCTCTGGAGGGTCGGTTAGACTCTACTTAAGATCTCTTGTCCAAGGCACTCACTTGTGCAATGCTGAATTGCAATGACAATAATAATTGTATCATGATATGACACAGCCTTCTGTGTGCACACGGCCCTTCCTTCCCATCTGCCGCTCGCACCCTCGACGTGTCTAAATCGAACACAATCAAACTGCCATGCATTAGTTGGGTGTAAATGTTCCCCTTCAGTTCTTTATTAAGATGGATGACACCCAGAAGGAGCCTTTACATGTGATGTCGTCCGTCTCAGTCCCACTCTGTTGGACAGGAACACGCCCGCCTCTTCACGGGCTCTTCATCTCAATACCCTTAACCTCCTCCACCAGGATGCACGGGATCAGGGGCAGCCCTTTAAGCAAAAATGAGTTTTACGACCTGGGCGGACGGCAAATAGAGCATAGAAAGGTCAGGGTATGGTAGTCCACACCCTTATTGTTGGCAGGTGTTTTACAACCAAGATTTGGGGGGTCCTGTAACTTTGACTGAACCCTGTACTGCATCCAAATACAAGACCTAGATCCCATGCAACATGCACCATGATGCGACAATGACCCCCGATATGTCTCCTCTCTGGCTAATGTCAGGCGGCATATTGCTCAAGCTGTTTGTATTATCTTTCCTTCATGTGCACAGCGCTCAACTAGGGAGACGCTGGTAAAGCACAGCACCTGGCATGCTGCTCACACTACGCCTGGTGACAGCAACACCAACATGGCAGCGCCGACCGTGGATCCAGGCAGACACTGACTGTCCGTCCCCCCCCCCCCCGTCCCCCCCACGCCCCCCCCCACGCCCCCGCCTCTCCCAGGAGGAGGAAGCGGGCAAACTTCCCGAGAGAAAAAGCACTCAGTTGCCGGAATAGGTCCTCGAGTATCGAGTCCGGACACATGATTCTCACGCTTGTGTCCCTCAGCCTCCCCCTCTCCCCCGTCCGTCTATTTGGATTACAAGACTCCTCCTGAGACCAGGAAGGATGCAGACGGACAGGCAGAGAGGGAAGACAGATGTGCAGACAGAGAGCAGGACAGGCTTGTTGGCCCTTTGTGCAGCTCCCATTGGAGGGGAGGAGGGGAGTCAGGCTCCGCTGGCTGGGTTGTTAAGGTAGAGGGGGCAGACTCTCTCCTGACAGACATCCACTCGCTCTCGCCGCGGTACAGCCTTTGGTTCTGGGCTCTGAGATTAGCTCAGGCATGGCCGTATCTTCTTGGAAGCGCTTCCGGAGGGCTTAGAGAGCCCACCGTAAAAACCTCTCCTTTGGTATGAGCGGGCGACACGCCAATATTTTGGTCACAGTCCAACGCGTTCCAAATCAACATTAAACAGCCACAGCTCTGCGTGGCTATTGTCACCTGCAACAACGGGTTTGGTATGATTGCCTTTGCTAATATAATAGATCATATATTATTATATGGATGTTCAGATATGGCAAATCAATGTTTTTGCCATAAACAAGTCAGCCCTCTGATTTAGTACGCCATCAACACGCGCATTAAGGGTTGATCCAAATAAAGCAGGTTTATTCCCTGCGATCATGTAATAAATATTAAACAGGTGTACATCTGTCCATACATAACGATGTTCTGAATCGATAGGAATTGAAAAATCACCTTGAGCACGACCATCAATAAACATACAAATGTGCAGAGCAAATTTCCATGTGCGCGTGTAAACAAGAATTCAAAACACACAGGCGTGCAATGCAGTAGATATATGCATTCATAGCAGCACACAGGAGACACATGGGGAGTTCACGTTGGACGGTCCCTAATGCAGAACATACTGGAGGTGCATGCAGGGGGTTGTTAATCCCCGCAGTACACCACTTCTAAGTGTGTATGACCTTGTAGGGATGTGAGCCCTTATATCCTCATTAACATGGATGAGGCGCGGCAAGAGGGTGCACACACCTACCACCTCACCGGGGCTCCTTGTGCACACACACACACACAAACATACAAACGTACATACACCCACACAAACACGCACATACACACACACGCGAGCATACAAACGTACATACGTGCACACATACACAAGTGCGCACACACACAGACACACACTCACGCATAAGCACACACACAAGCACACACACACACACACACCCAAACCCGCACACACCTACAAATAACACAGGTGTTGTCAACATGGTACAACACATATACATCCAAGCCTCCACAAGCACACATGACGCACGCACACAGGATCTGACTGCGTACAAAATAAACAAATATGCTCAAACATAATATATGTTTGTGTACAACACACACACACACACACACACACACACACACACACACACACACACACACACACACACACACACACACACACACACACACACACACACACACACACACACACACACACACACACACACCACACACACACACACAGATACATACATCCCTGGCCGAAGGCATACACAAGCACATCCAGGTGGTGGTCACACACAAGTGGCACAACTGGATGCAGAAGCCCAGCATGCCACCGTGCACAAGCCTTCCACATCTATTCATCATTATTACAGCGCTATCGGCTGGAGGCTGAGCCAGGAGCGTACGCAGCCTGTGGGAGAGGAGGGACGTCATTGACACTGGCCTCTAAAGATAAGTGTACCCAAAAGTACACAAAGGAGATCCTGGCGGGAGGAGTTGGGCAGAGGAGTTGTGAGGAGGAGGTGGTCTCCCACGCCGTCTCTGCTGGAGCTCAGCTGTGGAAGCTCTGAATACCAGTGGTCCTGCTGAGAGCGTGTGGACCACCAGCCACTCACGCACTTCAGTATGCATACATGCACACAGGGTCATAGGCACGCACACACACAAACACACACACAAACACACACACACACAAGCAGATATAAACACACACACACAAACACACACACACAAACAGATACACACACACATGCACACACACGCACACACAACCAGATACATACACACAAACACACATGCACACACAGACGCACACACAACCAGATAAACACGTACACACACACACACACGCATAAATAGATATAAACACACACATGCAAGCAGATATATACACACACACATACACGCACACACATAAAGATATAAACACACACACACGTGCACACACAAACAAATATACACACACACACACACAAGCACATACACACACACACATACACACACACGCACACATACAAATAGACACATACACACATATACACACACACATACACGCACACACACCCATTTACACGTGCACACACAAAAACACACCACGTGCATATACACACACACAAAGAAACACAAATGCACACACACTTCATGAGGGAATTACAGCTGGTTTAACAAGCAGTATGTTAAAACGTGTTTGACACTTTGAAATCACAAGTGCACATTTTGCATAAACAAACAAAGAATGTTATTTTCTGCAGCAATTACAGAGTGGTTACTGCATCCTTGTATGATCGTGCAGAAAATCAAATGATCCATTTTGCATCGTCATTCTCTGATCAACGCAGAAGCTGATGTAGGTCACAGTGGCTGACTGGTGGTAAAGCTCTTCTCTGCTGGGAGAGGACATGTAGCCTCCCCAGCTCCAACATCGGAGCATGTCCTTGGCGGTGGCCTGGTCAGCAGAGGCACCAGAGATGGCTTTGCCACAGCAAATATTTTAGCTCGCTGTTTGCATGCCACTATTTTCCCTAAGCTTGCATAAATTAAGAAATCCCAATATTCATTAACCGGCCTTTGTGCTCAATTACCCACACACCGGTGGTCTGAGTTCGTCATCAAGTATGGATCTGAATCCCCGAACTGGGATCGTTCCAATGTGAACGCCTCAACGGATTAATCCGTGTTGTAGGCAGGGGGGGCCAGTATGAGTATTGAGTAGTTTGGATGAGAAGACGAGGGGAATTACGATCAGGGTAGAGCAAGAGAGAGAGAGAAAGAGAGAGAGAGAGAGAGAGAGAGAGAGAGAGAGAGAGAGAGAGAGAGAGAGAGAGAGAGAGAGAGAGAGAGAGAGAGAGAGAGAGGGAGAGGGAGAGGGAGAGGGAGAGGTTTAATGACTGCAAATCTTTGCACATCAGCCGATCAAACCATTTCCAATATTAGGTATTGACAGTTTATGGGGAAAGCTCTCTCTTGGGTCAACTGACTCGATACCTTCATTGACTTGCATTATATATATTTATGTTTTAACAACCCAACAAAGACATATCAATTACTGCATGATATAGGGTTAAACAGTGGCGTCACTATATTGGCGTCACGTCACATATTATTTAATTAATTAACCCTGACCCTATCACCTACCCTAAATTAAGTCTAGATCCTTTTAACAGCAGTGTCACCTGGGACAAGTCCGGGTCTTCAGCAGTTAGGTTAGCAGCAGTGGGAGGGATAGGGCAGTCTGAGGGGTATAGTCTGAGGGGTATAGTCCGAGGGGTATAGTCCGAGGGGTATAGTCCGAGGGGTATAGTCTGAGGGGTATAGTCCGAGGGGTATATTCTGAGGGGTATAATCCGCGGGGTATAGTCCGAGGGGTATAGTGTAAGGGTATAGTCTGAGGGGTATAGTCTGAGGGTTATAGTGTAAGGGGTATAGTCTGAGGGGTATAGTGTAAGGGGTAATGGCTGAGGGGTATAGTCCAAGGGGTTTAGTCTGAGGGATAGGGTCGTCTGAGGGGTAGAGTAGTCTGAGGGGTATAATCTGAGGGGTAAAGTAGTCTGAGGGGTAGGGTAGTCTGAGGGCTATAATCTGAGGGGTAAGGTAGTCTGAGGGGTAGGGTAGTTTTAGGGTTATAGTCTGAGGGGTATGGTAGACTTAGGGTTATAGTCTGAGGGGTAGGGTAGATTTAGGGTTATAGTCTGAGGGGTAGGGTAGTCTGAGGGCTATAATCTGAGGGGTAAGGTAGTCTGAGGGATAGATTATTCTGAATCTGATTTGCCGTCAGATTCCTGTTAGCAGCAGGCCATTGGGACAACAAGCTTCACGTCCCGCCCTTTGAACCATCTGCCCATTCACAGCTCATGGGTCTCCTAATTCTCCTGCCCATATTGTTAAGGTCTTCCAGGCTCTCTTGTACAATGGACGGGTTACCAGAGTGGAAATGGAGAATGGAGGGTAGGGAACAGGGTTATGGTTTATAATAGGGGGACTCCTCCGTAGAAGAGATATATTTGAACCTGTTATGCATTCATGGGAAAACTTTTTAGATCATACTTAAAGGCGAAATTATCCAAGCATGAGAGGAAATTAACCATATAATTAATGATTTATGCTTTAAAACCTAATTCAGCAAAAATAGGCTCTTTGTTAGTCTATCTAGGACCTAGAAAGACAAGCAATGCTGTTGAGGCTCTTACTTTGAAGCCCAGCAGGGGATTTATGTTGTTGGGCCTCATGGCATGTTTTGTTATTGATCAATAGGTTATGTGAAGGCTATACATTTTGGACCATAATAAACATCCACCTCTGGCTTCCTGAGCCAGAAGTAATAACAGTGTTTCAAAATGTCCAAAATGCAGGGTCCCTTACCTTACCCGGTTCCGCAGGTTGGACTGATTTCAACTGGGTCAATAAGGTGGCCATGGCAATTCCTTTGACCTAATTTGATCATCTGAGTCACCAATTGATTTAGGTGACTCAGTTGATCAAATCTGAGTCTTTTATTACCATTCACAAATTTTGTTAATTCGGCGACATACAATTGTATGAAAATGTTCGATGCGTCACACTTTGAGTCTTGGCAAGATGGAGTCCTTAGAACAAAAATACTAAACGCTACACTTTTAAATACAATTATTTTATAAGGCAATCTTTGGGGGTTTTGTTACAGAACTCTGAATTAAATTGCAAATAATTTAGTAAGTACCGGTCAACTACCACAAATGGTTATTTCCCGAGTGTTAAGAAAGTACATTCCAAAGGGTTGATTTATGTTAGACTCTGGACCACTGGTCTGTTTAAAAATATGCAAAAGAACAAATCCTCCTACTAAGGCTATTTTTTCGCTTTTCTTTATCCTATTGCCACAATTAACTTATCCAGGATGAAAAATGGGGTATAAGAAATGTGGTAATAAATGTAGATCATGTTGATGTCATTATTTTCATTGGTGAGGTGGTTCATTTTGGCAAGGAAAATGTTGTTGAAAGTGTTCTCGCCTGTTCCTCGCTCGGCAACAGTAATGAGGGGACTGCTGTGAACATGAAGACCTGTACTTTGTGTTCCTACTGTGGGTAGTTAAAGATGGTCTAAGCACCAGTGCATCAGAAATGTGTCTCTGCTGTGTGACAGCAGAGCACCCAATAATGCCTAATTAGGTTTTAGTAGTCTATGTTAGATGCTTTCTTTCTCTCCTACTCTTTCTCATTCTGTCTCTCTGATCCTCTTTTTACCTCTCCCTCTCCCTTTCTCTCTCTGTCTCTCTCTCTCTTTCTATTGTCCACGCCTTCTCTCTCACTTTCTCTCTCGCCTGCCCTGCTTTCACTCTCTTGCTGTATCTCCCTTCATCCCTCCCTTTCTATCTCTCCATCCCTCTATCAATCTCTCCCTCTCCCCCTTTTCTCCCTCTCCTGCTCACTCACTCCTCTCTCTCTCTCTCTCTCTCTCTCTCGCCCTCCCTCTCGCCCTTTTTTGTCTGCTGAGAGAGAGCGAGTGTAAACAGCTGTGGTACAGAAGGAGAGCTGCATCAGGCTGTATTTTGGAACTAATTAGTCCAATTAGCCTTTTACTTCTCCGCCACATTTAAACTACCAGCAGCTTTGCTCTGGCTGATAGTGAACAAATCCCATATCTCATTTTAATGTATGGTGGCAGGAGAAAGATGTACTTAAGCCCCTTTATCTCCAGAGCCAGCCATTGTTTAAAGGCACCTTTTCCATTGAATAAATTGAATCTATGGAATCTCCTTTGAAAAGCGGGTTGTGGAAGTAAGGTCCCCGAGGGGCCCGCTCTCTCGCTGTGTGGTCTGACTCTTAAAAAGGGAGATTTTATTGCTCGCCTTGACTGTGTCAAATCTTTTTTGCAAGAAAGCATGCATAATTTCGTAGAGAGGTAGCCCATATACAACGAGAGAGATAGTCTTAGTTATCCTGAAACAATCTTAGTTAGGAATAATTGAAATGTGATAGCTTATAGCAGTCAGATGTGGAGCTGGTGTGCAGCTATCCAGCAGTATCCTCGACATTCTAGATTAATTCTGCATGATTCGATTTTTCTTGCAACCCATATAAAGCGTTACCCTATTCTGCTATAACTGAAAAAATATATGTCTTTGATTTCCCTCAATAGTGACTTGGATACCAGAACGTCGATTGCAATACTGTATTGCATCTAGGGAAAATAATCAATATTGTTGATCTTACAACAATCGATTATTATATGTAGAGCGTCCAGTAAAGTACATTATGTCAATAAGCAGAAGCTTTATGTGAAGCTGATATGTACAATGTTTTATCATGGTAAAAAAATCATATATATCTGTATGATGTAAATGTTTTATTAGATATAACAATATAACTGTCAAATGTTATAAATGATCATTATTGATTCTCCTCGATTGTGAACGATTGTGACCGTATATTCCCAAGCGACCCAAACAAGTATGGGACAATTTTCTGTTGTCTGAATATTTGCTATTGATATGTGTGCCGTAAGGCTTCAAGTGCTTGCAGAGACACATAAGCACATTAGCTTCATCGCCCGTCGTGTTTGATTTTCTGCAAGCTGGGGTTATGCTACAGCGTAACATCATCAATTAATTGATTTTAGACAGCTCCATCACGTACACAGTTATTACGTTTGTTGCAATAACGCTAAGTACTCGTTCTCCACCCAATGTTCCAAACTTGATCACAGTTGGCAGTGGTGAAAGTGAGATATAGCGGGGGGGAAGCATAGATCCCAAGAAATGAACATCCCCCTCTGCCTTCTTTTCTCCCATGGGTTATAATTGCAGAGCCAACCTCCCAGCGGAGAGCCATTGAAATCGAACCATAGCGACCTTCTGCCAGTGATCAAAGCCTTCTCCACCACCACCACCACCACCACCACCACCACCACCAGCCCTACCACCACCACCACCGCCACCCACCTCAAGAGACGACAGCGGGGAAGAGAGATGGAGAGAGGGGGAGAGAGAGAGAGAGAGAGAGAGAGAGAGAGAGAGAGAGAGAGAGAGAGAGAGAGAGAGAGAGAGAGAGAGTGATGGATGAACTGATGGAGAGAGTGAGGGAGTCCAAACGAGCCATCTCTCACATCACTGGGTCTGGCCTAGTTTACATATGAAACACACCTTTCTCCTTTAATTCCCATGAAATCCTTTAGGAAGCAGCAAATGCAAGATGGGAGATGGGGTGTGGGGGGGCTGAGGGGGAGGGGTTAGAAGGCTAGAGGGACCTTTACAGGGAAAGAAAATACTTCATTACACCCTGGTCACAGCTTCGCCCCTGTGAAGATACGGTCTTACCTAGGGCGGCAAAGAAAGTAGATCTGGTCTAATCATATTTGACGGTGCAGGGCCTCCTAATTTTAGTGTGGATTCAGGGGTCTTCTTTTTTAATTCAAACCACCCAGTCACACACTGTGCTTTGACGTGCTGAGAGAGGGCACACTGCGGGGCTCCCATCGCCGTCTGGGAACAGGAGCCGGGTGAGACGGGTCCTCACATGGCGGTGATGGGAACAGCATATGGACAAAGATCCTCGGACCAATTACTGTTTGTTTTAAATTAATGAAATCATCAGCCAAGCTGCTATTATGTTTGGCTCGTATGTAATTACTTGAGTTATAACGCTGATTGGAATGATCGAGCCATTAAGCCTGGAATAGGTTGAGAAAAGACCGGTCGACGGTAAGAGAAGGTGAGCTACTGTGGGTGAAGCACTGCAGCTCTGGATTGGGTGCTGATGTTGTGGCGGTGGATCCCGGTGGGCTTTAGTCATGAGCTCCTAGCACTGAGCACTGCAAAGAGTACATACAATATAGACAGATGAAGTAGAACATTTTGAAATACTAAGGGATACTTTGGGCGTTGTAAAGGAGGAAAAGTAGCGGTAATGACATGCTTAACTCACTGATTACCATTCGCATTAACTTTACCAAAGCGTCTATTCAGTTTGTTTATATTTCTTGTTTGTTTTGATTGCCCTGTTTCATTCTAGAAATCAGAGCTGGAAAATTGCAATTTGATCAGGGCTATTTCATCAAAGTGCCTCCAAAAAGTGTAATCTGTGATTATGCATATTCAATCTGCTCATTCACCAAAATTGGAACATATTTTGATCTAAATGAGTGATTGTTTCATCTGGGATGTGATTGCATCTAAAGGTTAAATTTAATTGAAACAACAGTTTAAATGCATGTTTAGGGTCTGTTTGAAGGAGACCCCTATGTCCTCAAGTCATCCAATAGCAGGATTGTAACCCCTACCTGCTCTTTAAGGCTGTGATGATCTGAAATCACTGTGAGGCACTCTGGACAGAAGCATTGGCAAAGTAACAAACTTGTGAAATGGTACTCTTAAAATCACATGCGCATAACCAGAAGGAAAATCTATTAAGACTTTATTTTTGTTCATGTTTTTTTAAGGGGCATTTCAACAAAGAAATGGGAAGGTTTTTGCATGAATAACTTACACAATAAATAGACAAATACACGGTTCAAGTGGCCGGCCCGCTTCCCTGACAAGGAATTGTTGTACCAACGGGGAGGGAGGCGGGGTCGACACGACGACAGGCACTAGTGAGGGCCTCAAGCATCGGGGCCACAGGAGGTAGCATGTTACTCTCCTGCCGGGCCGTGGTGTTCCCATGTTGTACCACATGGTGCATTATGCGGTGGAGCAGAGCGGGCGGATCACACTGATTATCAGAGAGATCCCTCCGCCCTGCGCCACCGCACTACTTTCTTTCTATTTGAACAGTTTACATCTACAAAATGCATGGGAAACGCCTCAACGTAATTACTAAGCATAAGTACTGGATTTAAGTTTATTCTCTGCCACGGCCACCAGGAGAAAGTCTTGGCAATAAAGACTTGGTGGGGGGCTCGTGGTTCTCTGAAGACTTCACACACAGAGCATATTGCACATAACATACAGTGTACTGGGCAGCGTCGGGACCAGAGGGGGATCCCAGTTAGCAGCGTCTACTGGTCTTAAAGGACGGTTCAGCCGGTCAGATATCAGCCGGGCCACCGTTCGATACGAGTCCCTCCCTACCGTACCGTATCATTGACTTCTATTGAACCCTCAGCACATGACTGACAGCTCAGGTTGCCAATTATGGTGACATGGTAATGATATGTAAATGAGATCTTTGATCTGATTACATTATTCCTGTAAAGCGAAGGTTAATGGTGCCAGTGCTGTCATCAATCCGGGTCGTTTGGCTGACCTGTTTTTTGTCTGAGAGGAGGGTGAGCGGGTAAAAATGTACAATATGTATTTACATGGAGAGTATAGGCATGACTCACTGAATATGCATTATGCAAATCAACAGTTCACCATGACGGATCGGTGACAGAGAGCGAGGAGAGAGACGGGTTATCATGACGGCTCCACCACCGTTTAACCCGGCCACGCAGCATCACTTCTCTTATTAAGGCTCGGGTCCTGGGGACAGCGAAGAGAATCTGAAACAGCTTTCTTGTGGCACAGCCAATGCCGTACATTTGTTGTCATTAAAAGCAAAATGTTGACATCTGTGATTAACAGAGCAGTGTTACTTTGGCTGCTAATACCTTCATAAAGTAAATGAACTGAGCAGCTGTGACCTTGGCAGTTGATTTTAAAGAGCAGTAAACCAGGGACTGGAGGAACAGCTCCCAGCAGTGGCTGCACTACGGGGGATAATGATGGAACTAACTGACCACCTGTTCTGCATGTATGTGTGCATTGGCAGTCGATTCAGTGTTTTTGCATTATGGCTCTTCAATACTAGTGACTTGGAGAAGGCACTCACACACAAGGCCTGGATTGTACTGGTAAATTGCATCAGACAACTATGAAGGCCCTTTCTGACTGCTGCCATTAAGGCCACAATGACAATAGATAAACGATGTGGAAACAGAAACCAGGGCCAGTTTGCCATCAGTCGCATCCCATCTCCCTCCTCCTCTCTCACATCTCTTATCCTGATCAAACGCACACATCTACATACACCGTTACACTGCTAGACATACAGGAACAAAAAGCTAGAAGTGCATTTTGACAATAAGCAGATAAATGCAGTCTATTATGGAAGCATTATGTGATCGAACACATAAAAAACAATGGAACTTTAAGTATGCAGCCAAAAACATAGTTAGTGCTACACTGCACATGTGTATACACACACACACACACACACGCACGTCCACTCACTTGAAAGCACAAGTGCACACACAAGCACACACAAACATAGACATACGCCCATGTTCACACACACACACACACAAAGAGCATGTTTGAAGCGTGTTTCAGCTTTCCGCTAGCCTGCGTTCTGGGACAATGGTTAAAGTGTGAAGAAGGCTCCATCTCGTCTACAGACTCTCAGGTGGGGCTGGACAGCAGGTTTTGGAGCTATGTCAGAATACAGCCCCTCCAGGCAGTGAATGGAACCATGTTTCACTGGAAATTCAGTCTATTTTTTTCACTGCAAACATTGTGCTGTGAAGTGTGTCAGTCCACAAAGGCATGTTTGTTTGTCTTTTCTGGTCCAACACAAATGCTTTTCAACCGAATCATGTGGGTGTTTGCCTGTGTAAGTAAGTGTGTGTGTGTGTGTGTGTGTGTGTGTGTGTGTGTGTGTGTGTGTGTGTGTGTGTGTGTGTGTGTGTGTGTGTGTGTGTGTGTGTGTGTGTGTGTGTGTGTGTGTGTGTGTGTGTGTGTGTGTGCGTGCGTGTGGGTGCGTGAGTGCGTGCGTGTGTGCGTGCGTGTGTGCGTGTGTGCGTGTGTGTGTGTGTGTGTGTGTGTGTGTGTCAGTGTGTGTGTGAGGGTTTGTATGTATGTGTGTTAATTTGTGTGTGTGTGTGTTATTGTTTTTTGCTCAATATATCATTTCATCACTACAATGAGTTTGGCCCCCGACATTGCGTAGAACCAGATGAATGAATGAATGAGGAATGAATGGATGATGGATGGATGGATGATGGATGGATGGATGATGGATGGATGATGGATGAATTTAACACATGAACGGAGTAAAGGAGGACCAGATCAATGTTTGAAGAAATAACATTGGTGAGTGTATTCTGTGTTCCAATCACGACCAGGAGAACCAACGACACGTACACCTACACATACAGAGCATTCGCGAAACACACAGACACACACACATAGACAGACACACACACACA
The DNA here is from genome assembly GCF_026213295.1 of Gadus chalcogrammus. Lineage (NCBI taxonomy): Eukaryota > Metazoa > Chordata > Actinopteri > Gadiformes > Gadidae > Gadus > Gadus chalcogrammus. The sequence goes on from NC_079422.1 coordinate 5,894,234, forward strand.
CACGCCTCACCACTGTTCTATCATGAGATCCAAAACCCTGTTAACGTTCAGATCGGAATCCAGACCGAAATCCGTCTCCACAAACGGAGCGGAAGGGGGCGTGAGCGGGCGGAAGCCAAATGTCAACATCTCCAGCCAATCGGCCGCATCCAGGGTGGAAGCCGCCTTCCGTTTCCGTGACGACCCGGTGGGCGGCAGCGGGGAGGAGCAGAGGATGGTCGGGGGAGGAGCCAAGGTCATGTGACTCAACGCCGTCGTGGCCGGAGATGGCGGCAGCTCCAGGAGGAGCGAGGAGCACAGCGGCGAGGACAGGAAGTTGTCCTCGTCGTCGCGTTGGGAAGGCGGTGGGAGCTGGTCCCCGTGGGGGGATTCGGGGGGGCCGGGAGCCAAGTGCTCAGAGGGTTTGAGTTCAGCGGGAGCCACAGACCCTGGAGGAACAGGAGAAGACAACTGTCAGACACAGGACCCCAGAGAGCACGACGGGGGGGGAGCATCCCGTACATTATAGCCCACTCACCCAAACAAGTGACCGGCTCATCCAGAATGTCATCGATGGACTCGCTTGGGTCCATCTGAGACACAGAGAGACCACCGACGGACACCATTATCTCACTGGAGTGGAAGACCAAACGGTGGACAGGTCGTCATGCGTCTGTGTGTCGTGTGATCGCCACTCACCTGCGCTCTCTGGATGGCCTCCTGCAGCTCCTCCTCCAGGCTGCGGACGCCCGGGGAGGACTGGGCGGGGCTGGCCGTGATCTGCACCGGCAGCTCCAGGTCCTGGCTGATGGCCTCGCAGGGCTGGCAGCAGAACACCTGGGGGACGCCAGGGAGTTGATGTTGACATTTACATTTGGGGGGCGCTCCTAAACGGACTCCCGTGTCGGTTTAAACCCTGGGTCCATGGATGACTGCAGCCCGTGTGGTCGGGCAGAGGATCACCGTATTATAACGTTGGATTACTTTTTGCCGTGAGATGATGGTGAATCAAGAGGTAATTGTACACAACATGCATTAGTTAGTTGGTTAGATAATCCCATCGAAGATTAGACATCAATTGGAAGGGAAATGATATAAGAACCAAACAATGCTGATAACATTGAATTTAACCGTATTGTATAAAAAGGTCCAGTGATTCTTGGCAAAGTGTTTGACATCACAACAACAACAACGTAAAGGACAACAATGTTGGTGTAAGTGTAAGAGTTGCATGCATGCAGATCCAGACAGAACAGCATAGCTCGTCCATACATCCATTATGAATAATGGATGGTTTATTTGATGCTCTTTCTATGTTGCTCTTGCTGTGCTTACCTGGGTAAATAAAACCTCGGGCATTCCGTCTGCCTCCAGCTTCCCTCTGCATCTTGAATCCTGTTGCAGGAACGGATGGAGAGGTCCTCCACAAAACTGCAAATAAGTGAAGGAACTGGTTGAACATTCATGTCCACCGATGATTCCTACAGGGCTCAATGTCCCCCGGCGCTGTGACTCATCCCCATCTCTACTCTGCCCTCACCGCGTTGCTGTTGATGTTGTTGTTGTTGTTGTTGTTGTTGTTGTTGTTGTTGTTGTCTGCGCCGCCGCTGCGGTCCCTGGGCCGGTGGCGTATCCTCTCCCTGATCTCACACACCACGTTCAGCTCGTGGCGGTGCAGCTCCTGCTCCGTCCTCCACGAGGCGTGGCTCTGCAGGGGCGAGGGGGCCGAGGAGGAGGAGGAGGACAGCGGTAGGCTGGGGCTGGGGGTCTCCGAGGGGACGGTGGCGGGGTCCATGAAGACCACGGCGGTGCCGCTCGGGCCACAGTGTTGGCGGGCCGTGCTGACCGAGACGACGTCCGAGAACCCGTCGGGGACTTCGTCGAGGATCCTGCTGGAAACCCGGGATTCGGGGAGGCCGTTGGGGGAGCCCAGGACGGCCCCCCCGGGGACCCTGCTGTGCCGTAGGAAGCTCTGTTGGTGGGGGCTGCCCCCGCCGCCGATGGGCGAGTCGGCCCCGGAGCCGGAGCAGGAGCTGGGGCTGAGGTCGGGGTGCAGCAGGGGCGAGGGGGGAAAGGTCTCCAGGCCGGGACCCAGCTGGCACAGGGGGGCCGGGGTGAGACAGGTGCGGGGCTGTTGGAAGGGCTGCAGACGCTGCAGCAGGGAGGGTTTGGTGCCAGAGACGGGGAGGCCCCGCTTACGCAGCTGCTGCCGCAACTCTGACACCTAAGAAACAGGCAAGGGGGGAGGGGGGGGTGGGGGGTGAAGGGGCGGGGCTTGTCTGGAGTTTCAAAATGTGGGCGTTTACCCTTGTCCACCTTCTAAGGGACCAGCCGCCTGTCCTTACCGTGAGGTCGACGAGGTTGGGAGGCAGGAGCTCCGGTTTGAGGCTGGGGCTGGGGTCCTGGGACTGGGGGTGTTTGGTGGGGGCGGCCAGCGTGCTCTGGGGTACGGCGTCAGAGAACCTCACATTCTGATCGGTGTCTCCACTGAGGGAAATACAATATCATGAGCTTGGTCTGGGGCGTTCAAACCTTCAACATCAACCCTTCAGAGGAGCCCGCTCCTTGTGGCAGCAGAAAGGGGTTAGCGTACCTGGGCGCGTCCAGAGACAATCGCTGCTTCTTCTGGGCCCCGACACCTGAGGGATGCAAAGGGGGCTGGCTTGAAATGTTTTATCTGATGTCGTTTTTGTCGTGACCTCAACAAACAACACAACACCAAGACAGAGGGAGGGGTGTGAAGGCGCTGGCCGTACCCGAGGCCGCGGTGGCCCTCTGGTTGGGGGGAATGTAGGGGTGGTACTTGAGCTTCCTCATCTTGGGCTTGGCCTCCTGTTGTTTCTGAGGACGGGGAAGGTGGCCCGCGCTCGGGACGGGGGGCGAGCGGGACGAGGCGCAGGACGAGCTGGGGGACTGAGCTGTCTGCAGAGAGACACACATGCAGAAGGACAGGTGACAACACTGTTCCGATGGCTTCAGCCAACCAGGTGCGCTCATGACCTACGGTCTCATTGCTACATGCATTCCCTCTTTGTTCCAAGCCCTGGTCCCGACTGTGCTATCCATAAAATCACTGAGGCCACGAGAAAACATCCTCATCAATCTGTACTACCGCGGCTCCCAACCTACTAAGCCCATCTTTTAAACATCTGGGGATTATCTATGGGTCATTTCATGTTCAAACGGTGATACGACGTGAGCTATGGGACGGGGCGCACATCGAATAAGGAAGGGAGGAGATCATAAAGTGCCATCGACAAGACCCCCGTCCCCGCGCCAGTCTCTGGCTGACGGTGTGTGTTGCTGCCGGGGACAGGCAGGTGGTGTGAACCTACAGAGCGGCGTGCGGAGAGCTCCACGCTCTGGGTTGGCAGTAATGAATGCAGACGCAGCTTAAAGAGCAAGCAGCCCGTGTAGCGGTGACCATGCGGCAAGGTTAAACACTTTCCAGGGATGAAAGAATCACACACACACACACACACACACACAGATACGTGCGCACACAGGAGCATGCACACACACACACAGACACACACACACACACACACACACACACACACACACACACACACACACACACACACACACATGCATAGGCGTCACACGTGTGTGCAAGAAATGCACACACATGTGACGCACAGGCATGTGCACCTACACACACACACACACACATACATACAGTAACACACACACACCCCTGTCTGCACACACACGCATCCAGCCAAATGTACGCACACACATTCATACATGCATGTATGCATACACACACTTAGAAATTAAAACGTGGTTCCCTGACGGATGAGTGTGTTAACATGTTTCAGCGTATTTCTTTGATTATTTTAATCAAAGGTATTCGCTGGCTGTTCTAATAGGGAGCCATGCACCAAAGTAATCCTGTTGGGTGATCTTTGTTCGTGAGCTAATCCTCTGGGGGAGGCCCACTGTGTTTTTTGTAAATCAAAATATCCAATGCATCTTATAAAGCCCAAGGCTTATGGAAAAGAGAACAGGATAGTATAATAAGAAATAGTAAATTAAATCCTTCAATTTTAATGTCCCACATGTGCAACAGTAATGTACTAGTAAACTATGCATTCTCCACCACTTTGACAACCCACGTATTACCTTAGGCAGCAGGGAGGAATGCTGAGAGGTCAAATACATCCCGTTTGGTCTCCCAGGCGTTGCCATGGAGTTCGATTTGCCCAGTGTTATGCCTATTGGCTGGCTGATGCCCTCAGTTGCCGGGAGCAACGCCAAACCAGACTGAAGGCAGCAAAGAAAGAGAATGTCAGAGGGACATGTAAGTGAGTCTGCGCGAGCGGCGTCATGTGCATCCAGCCCACTGTGAGATGTGTATGTTTGCGCCCAGAAAGCGGCGCGCCATCAAACACTGTGACAGTATAATTACCAGTCCATTATAAATGAGAGCCTATTCAAACACATAATACAGAAAATACTGCCAGTGACGAACAGAGCATTTAATCCATCCCGAAATCCTGATGTACTGGAAGTAACGCTTAATTATTCCAGTCGATGGATTCAAATAAATCTTGGCGGAGGTGTGGCGGTTGGGGGGGCAGCTGGGGGGGGGGTTTACCTGCGCATGCCTGGGGGTGGTGCTGGGGGTGGCGCTGGGCGGCGTGCCGGCGGGGGACACGTCACTCATCAGCTGGTCCCCCGCCAGCCCCGGAGACGGGGAGAAGGGGGGGGATCTGCGGAGGGCGTGGCGTTCAGGGGGGGAGGAGGAGGAGGAAGAGGAGCGGGGGGAGGAGATGTCCTCTTCGAAGACATCCGAGGAGAGGGGGAGGAAGACAGGACCTGGCGCGGAGGAGAGAACGGAAAGGAAAGCAGCGAATCACTAGAGGGGAGGGTTTTAATGGGATTGGGTTAATGGGTGGTTTGTGTATGTTATGCATTAGTAGAGCACCTGTTTGTGTTTGTTAGTGTGTCTGAGTGTGTGTGTGTGTGTGTGTGTGTGTGTGTGTGTGTGTGTGTGTGTGTGTGTGTGTGTGTGTGTGTGTGTGTGTGTGTGTGTGTGTGTGTGTGTGTGTGTGTGTGTGTGTGTGTGTGTGTGTGTGTGTGTGTGTGTGTGTGTGTGCGTGCGTGTTTCTGCCTGCGTGCGTGTATGTGTATGTGTGTATGTGTGTGTGTGTGTGTGAGTGTGTGTGGGTGCATGCACGAAGTGTATGTGTGTGTGTGTGTGTGTGTGTGTGTGTGTGTGTGTGTGTGTGTGTGTGTGTGTGTGTGTGTGTGTGTGTGCGTGTGTGGGGGGGTGTGTGTGTGTGGGCTCACAGTTCTCCGGGAGCAGTGTGTGTCTGTGCTGCTGCTCCTGGGACCTGGTTGGATATTGGGCTTTCCCATTGAGGATGATTGTCTTCTGAGGCTTAGTCCGTCTCTGAGCGCCACACACACTCCTGTCTGTGAGAGAGAGTTAGAGAGAGAGAGTGAGACGCAGAGTTAGAAGAGAGAGAGCAAGAGATAGATCAAGTCAGTGAGAGAGAGAGAACGAGGGAGAGAGAGAGAGAACGAGAGAGAGAGAGAGAGAGAGAGAGAGAGAGAGAGAGAGAGAGAGAGAGAGAGAGAGAGAGAGAGAGAGAGAGAGAGAGAGAGAGAGAGAGAGGGTGGTAGGACATAGATTGGACCAGTTGTCGGAGTACAGGCTGCGGGAGGAGGAGAACTGAGTTCTCAATAATATAATGCCTTTCTGAATGCGTATGATGTAAGAATGCACAACACTGTTGCCATCGGAGATCACACTGTACAACCCAGAAAATGGCCAACACTGCTGCCTTCAGGGACAGACAACCCCCTTGAGATAGACACACACATACTCACACACACACACACACACACACACACACACACACACACACACACACACCCCACACACACACACACACACACACACACACACACACACACACACACACACACACACACACACACACACACACACACACACACACACACACACACACACACACACACACACACACACACACACACATAAAACAAATATACAGACACATAGACACACACAAACACTCAAACACATGTCCACACACACACATATATCCACACACAAACACACACACACGTATCTTCACACACACAAACACATAAACTCACTCACAAACACAGAGCAGTAGGCTTGATATCGATGTAATGGGAATGATCAAGGGAGAAAGGGTTAAGAGTTATGGGGGGAAATGATTGATCCTGCCTCCCTTGATGGCCGTGCTTAGCCTGTCCCATCAATACATCACTGAAGCATTATATTGTGCTGATTTGAAAAGTGCTTTGTAATGAGTATGACAAGGCACAGTATAACAGCCCCTGTCTAAAACACCAAGACTCACACATTTTACCTTCTCACAAAACTGCTGATAGGTAACAGAACCAATGAAGGATTATGGTTATAAAGTAAAATTGATGGATGCATAGTACTATAGAAGGATTGCCGGTAGTGTTTACAGTGGAAAACAGAACATACAGAACGGCAACAGCAGGGTACTGCTAAAGCTGAGTGTTTTTTCACCTTTTGCAGTATCCGTATGCAAACCACTAGGGGGCGACGTCTGAGTGGCTCCGTCATCAGGGAGACGCTGCACGAGAAAACAAGCAAGTTACCAGGAATGTTGGGGGGGGGGGGGGGGGGGGGGGTGCACAGGGGCATCAGTTAATTAAGTCAGAGAAATTACACTCACACAATATATTCTGTGGTCCGGGGGAATCTACACTAACTCAGATCAGAAATTTCATTTAAATAAGACTCTTACGACCTCAGTGAGATGAAACCAACTCTTCTGGCCGAGGAAACAACAGTGGGGCATTTCTAATGTCATCTTTTCTCCCATCTTTTTGCAATAGCCCTTGAGTAACGACACATGGACCTCTGAATAGAGGGTTATTACACAGGGGGCATGGCCTCTATATGGCTCTCTATATGAGCCATTTTGTGCATGTGTCTCTCTGTGTGTGTGTGTGTGTGTGTGTGTGTGTGTGTGTGTGTGTGTGTGTGTGTGTGTGTGTGTGTGTGTGTGTGTGTGTGTGTGGTGTGTGTGTGTGTGTGTGTGTGTGTGTGTGTGTGTGTGTGTGTGTGTGTGTGTGTGTGTGTGTGTGTGTGTGTGTGTGTGTGTGTGTGTGTGTGTGTGTGTGTGTGCGTTTTGTCTTTGAGCTGAGCACCCACCAGAGCTTCACTCTGGTCTCCCTCTCCTTTCCGAGAAGGACAGGTTGTCTTCAACCCTGAAGGAACACAAAGATGTGAATTTACTTTATACTTACATTATTACATGCATAGTCCTGAATCACACAGTGTTTTCCATTTCACAGATTGTATGAATATCAGCAACAATGAAAACATTTCCCTCATCAGTACATTATAGCATGTAGTGACGTGTATAGAGTCTTGTAGGGTGCATGATAAGCTACTGTTTAAAGGCAGGCGATATGAGCATGTTCATTGAAGCCTCCGTGGTCCAGACCCATTGCTTTGCTGGGGGTTAGTACATCGATAATCACACAAACACTCACCAGAGTCTGCATTGATCTCGTTCTGTTTTCTGTTCTGAATCCTCAGCTGCAGCACTGGAAGACAAGAGCAAGGTTTCAGTTGGTGGCATGGTGATGCTGAGGGTAATGACGTTCATTCCAGCCTGTGGAACCTTTGAACAACTTTTGAATCTTTTTCTTTGTTGAAGCTAAAAGCTGTTGGAGTCTGTGAAATAATAGAATGGCTTGATAAGACCTTGCAACTTTGCAATTGCATACTAAGTAATCAGAATCAGAATTCTCTTTATTGTCATTGCACATGGTATAACAAAATTTAAATAGTAACGAACTTCAGTGTGGTAACATTAGATGGGAAACTACACACTCACACTGACAGACTTCCACACAGACACAGATTGACACACACACACACATACACACACTAACACACAGATTGATGTCATTCCAGTGAAACCCGAATGGATTCAGCGACTTTTGAGACCTCAGTGCCCTGCTGGAGAGGGAGGGAGGAGGGCAGGGAAGGAGGGGGGAGGGAGCGGGGAAGGGAAGGGAAGGGGGGAGGGAGGGGAGGAGGGGGGGGAGGAGGGGGTGGGAGGGGGAGGGAACAGGGAAGGGAGGGAGGGAGGAAGGCAGAAAGGGGTGAGGGAGGGACGCAGGGAAGAGGAGGGGAGGGAGGTAGCTCGGAAAGGTGGAGGGCGGGTGGGAGGCAGGCAGGCATAGAGGGAGGGAGGGAGGGAGGGAGGGAGGGAGGGAGGGAGGGAGGGAGGGAGGGAGGGGGGAGGGAGGGAGGGGGGGAAGGCAGGGGGGGATGGAGGGTTCAGGGTTTAAAGGCAGTGCCTATTTCTTCATCAGTATATCTATTTCAGTCGTCCCCATCCCCCCCTCTCAGCTGTCCCTCTCCCTCTCTGACACTATCGCTGGCCTTCTTATGTACCCACCCCCCCCTGAACCTAGTGGAGACCAGAGTCGGCTGTAGGCTTTATGCTGCTCACTAAATTATTCCTGCTGGCCCTTCTCTCAGGAAAGTGGGAAACAACCAAGTTTGCTCATTAGAGGGGCTCCAGGGGTCTTGGGCGAGAGAGGGCGAGAGAGAGAGAGAGAGAGAGAGAGAGAGAGAGAGCCTTGGATACATTTATTCTGCCCCCAATATTTTGAATGAAGGTTCAGAGAGTCGTCGGGGTAGGGGAACGATAATTAACCTGCTCTCATCTCTGATCTTTAACTTATTATTGTTCACAACAATACTCATGAACCACGTACTGTTGACTTATTTTCTCCCGATAGAAAGTTGTGTGGTTGTCATCATTGGACATGTTACCTAGACAAGCAGCCCCCCAGCCACACCCCTGACACATTGAACACATTCCTTAACACTCATCTGGGATTCATGTTGTTCTGTATTCCAGATCCATTTAGCATACATGTCCCTGGTACATCGTACGCTCACACACGTCACATACATTCATGTGTGCATACGCAGATCAGAGCCGTGCTCTTGCTGTGTTTCGCCGCAACAGCTGAGCCGCAGGCTCACGTTTCCCAGCAGGTGCTTACTCACCGACGGGACTGATGTCATATCCTATTGTTTCTCTTTTGCCATCCATTAAAAGCAAGCACAGGGCTCTGCCGTTTCCCCTAATGAACATGGCGTTGAGTCTCATTTTTTCATTTTAATTATCATTTAGTGCATGTTTAAAGGGAATCCATGATTAAACTGTAGTCTTAGAAGGTTCATTTATCAAGTCATTCATTTGTTTCCACATTAATTTGCTGTGTTTACTTCATTAAAAGATCCCTATGAATAGACTTCACACCTGAATTAACGAGCAAATCCTGCAGCATATGACTCCTATTCCCCCTAACATAATCAATCTTTACCACCAACAAATGGGTGGCTGTTAAAAAGGTTTTGAGGACTCATGTGGACAACTATTAGTATTTTGTGTACCCAGTAAACCAAGCAAAACAGTATGAAGAAACAAGCAGAAAACAATATCTCACTGGAGTAGGTATCCCATAGCTAAGTGACAAGCCAGTGGCACCGACTGTCAAGCAAACACACCACAACATCGGACGACAGGAACGGCCTCTTCCAAAACACCTCTATCTGTGGCCAGAGGCATCCTTAAATCAATCTATCATACGACAGAAAGCCTCATAGATTCGCCTTTTACCGTTTGTGATGAGTTCACTGACAGTGGTCTGATGTTCAATGCTCCCTACTAAGGCCTGAGAGGTCTGTGGTGCTGATGCGGTCAAACACGAAGCAGGAAACACCACTTCCTACGCCACCCCAGCCCCTCTCCTCCTCTCCTGCTCCCCAGTAACATTGTGGAGAGATGTTGTAATGGTTGTAATTAGCTATAAGCACCGCATGCTCTAGTCCTGACAAACGCTATCCGAGCTATCACAACTCTGCAAACTGTGGGCCACCATGAGGGCACACTGTGAGGATCACATCCAGACCAATTTGTTGCTGGTACAACACAGTGTTTCCAGTTAGGGCCCCCCACCGTATGGAACCGTACTCGTAATGAGGTCCTCTGCGCCGTGTTGTATTGTGTTAGGGCCATTTTAAAAGCAACACTTGTCGAATGTGTTTTTATATGTTTTCATCCCATTTATATTGTAAAGTGCTCTATTTCTTCGGCTCTTTCTCGTATCGATATGCAGCACTGTGTCACTGCTGTTGAAGAAGTTCCTCTACTTTAAGAACTTTCTAGGTCCCTATTATAATGCGTCGTCATTAGGATTATTACTTGTCAACACTTGATCCTGGACACGGCGGTGCAACGAGCAGCACGCAGCGAGGCGGGCAGGAACCGTACAACAGTAAAGGGAAGTACATTTGTATTCCAACAGCCCAGCACTTAGAGCAGGCCCAGGGCCGGGGGAACACTCACGGTGCGCTCTTCCCAAGGCCTCACTTTACTCAAGCTCCATTACATGGCTCAGAGATTTTGGGGGACTAACCAACCCAACCAAATACCCCCCCTGTAATGTCCTTCTACCGTCAGTTTGGAGGGTACAATACTGTAATAGTAACATTTTGGAAATCTCATTTTTTTTGATTGATTGACACAGGGCTAAACCAATCCGCTAGAGCCGGCTCACCTGAGCGGAACTTGTTCCTGATGAGGAGGGACCTCTCGGCTGCCAGCAGCGTCATGTCTGAGGGGGCGGGGCTTCCAGGGGCCGCGGAGCAGAGAGGAAAAGTTTGTTCCTGGTTTCAGCCAACCAGGAGGAATGAACTATTCTATTACTCTGCCTCTTCCTTTGGCAAAGGAGAGAGAGAGAGAGAGAGAGAGAGAGAGAGAGAGAGGCAGAGAGCGAGAGAGAGAGAGATGCAGAGAGAGAGAGAGAGAGAGAGAGAGAGAGAGAGAGAGAGAGAGAGAGAGAGAGAGAGAGAGAGAGAGAAAGCAGCAGGGATTTAATCAAGTGACTCTAACCTAATTTATAAGAGGCACCCACAGAGTGGACTTGAGATTAAAGAATAGTGGAGAAACAGAGATGTGTTGCAGGGTTTTTCAGGTCACCCGGCAGGCTACAGTCTACATGCTACAGGCTATGGGCTACATGCTACAGGCTATGGGCTACAGGCTACAGGCTACAGGCTACAGGCTACAGGCTACATGCTATAGGCTGAAGCAGGCCCTATTAGCAGTGACAGCCACAGGCCTGCCTATAGAGAGGCTGTCATGGCTATACCGGGGGCCAGCCACAGAACAAGAGAAGCCCAGAGTAACACGGTGACGAAGGCATAGGGGCATTTCAAAAGAAAGAAGGGAAGGAACGGATGAGAAGAGAGAGACGGAGAGAAAGAGTAAGGGGAGAGCCAGGCAGTGTGAGTGACAGAGACAGAAGCCCAGCGGGGTCTAGGGGTACAGTACGACACATACGTAATGGTACCACACAACACACAAACACACACACACACACACACAATGACGCACACAACAGAGAACCGCTGTGAGACACAGCCCACAATCGGAAAAAAAACAATTAATTCAAACAATCTGGAAAGAGCGTGCATTAGCATAGCATTCGGGAGCGCACAACAATTATTAACAATATTGATTTGATTTTGCCAGACCCCGGAACACCCCAAAGGAAACCAGTTTTTTCGGGAGGCTATACAAACACACACACTCCCACACACACACACAAACATACGTACACAAACACACACACACACTCCAGGTGCCGTGCAATAGCCGCAGTTATGCATATTAAATCAGCACAGTGTTCTCGCTGCTCCCAGGGCCACAAACGCACACGCTCCACTAATTCACTATATGAGGACATCCAGTCAGCCATTGTTGCAATCCAATAACACAACTCCTGATTGAGATTTCACCCCTGGCACTAAGTTGACTTTACAGTAGGGTGCGGGGGAACATGCGCATTCTCCCTGACAAAAAAAGGGGAGAGAAAATGAAAGAGAATACTTACAGGGAGAGAGAGAATGAAGTCGGCCCTGGGGGAGGTGTGGAACAGAGTAAAGATTAAATGGAGAGAGGAGCCAGATGGAGGAAGAGCAGCAAAATAAGGAGCAGGAGACAACTTTGTAGTGCGCTTAATGACGGTTTCCGTCTTTCATGTTCTCAACGTATACCTTTTTCCTTCCTTCTCCTCTTCCTCACTTGTTTATGTCCTGCGTTTGGCCGGAGGTGAATGAAAGGAGAACGAACGCAGGGCCCTTCCTTCTCTTAACGCTCACACACACACCTCAGACTTCTGCCCCTCTCTCTCTCCCTGCCCCCCTCTCCCTGTCCACCCCAAAGCATCCTGGATCTTTGATGCCAACTGTGACCGACTGTCAGACCCCCCCCCCCCCCCCCCTCCCCATCAGGCTGGCCTTTCGTCTGACGCCCCCCCCCCCCCCCTCAACAGCCCTCGACTGCCCCAGACATCTGCGTCTGACTGACTGATTGATTGACAGAGGAAGTGACTGTTACACACATCCAGTTGATTAAAGTGTTTAAAACATGTCACTGTGTTTTTGGGTGTGCGTGTGTGTGTGTGTGTGTGTGTGTGTGTGTGTGTGTGTGTGTGTGTGTGTGTGTGTGTGTGTGTGTGTGTGTGTGTGTGTGTGTGTGTGTGTGTGTGTGTGTGTGTGTGTGTGTGTGTGTGTGTGTGTGTGAGTGTGTTTGTCTGTGTCTGTGTGTGTGAACAGTCAAATGTTTTTGTACAAATGTGTCATGTAATGTCATCTGACTGTCACAGTGTAATAGAGTAATGGAACCAAACTCAAACTGGTGTCTCTGTACAAAGGCAGAGCCTGGTTCCGAGGGATGACTGTTGTGTTGTGGTTTTTAATCTGTGGTTATGCTTTTCTTTGATAGTATATGTATATGTGTCAGAGTGGATGGAAAATTATTTCCCCCGTTTTGCTCTAGTGTGCACGGATACCATGCGCCATAGGTTACAGGTGTGTGCACGTGTGTGTGGTTGTGCGTGTGTGTGTGTGTGTATGGGCGTGCGTGTTTCTATATGTGTGTGTGTGTGTGTGTCTGTGTGTGTGTGTGTGTGTGTGTGTGTGTGTGTCTGTGTGTGTGTGTGTGTGTGTGTGTGTGTGTGTGTGTGTGTGTGTGTGTGTGTGTGTGTGTGTGTGTGTATGTGCCTGTGTGCCTGTGTATGTTGGTGCGTGCTTTTGGGTGTGGGTGTGCGTGCGTGCGTGCGTTTGTGGGTGTGGGTTTGTATGCATGTGTGTGTATGTCTGTGTGTGTGTGTGCGTGCTTTCATGCGTGTCTGCGTGCGTGTGTCTGTGTGCGTGCGTGCATGCGTGTATCTGTATCTTTGTGCGTGCGTGTATCTGTGTGTGTGAGTGCGTGTGTGCGTGCGTGTATCTGTGTATGTGTGTGTGTGTGTGTGTGTGCGTGTGTATGTGTGTGTGTGCGTGGATCTGTGTGTGTGTGTGTGCTGCCTACAGCAAAGGGGGAGGGGTGGGGGGGTCAGTGGAGGAGCACCTGTTCTGCCGTTTTGACGGACAAGTTGGTGTGTGCTGGTTCAGCAGGTCATAAAAGAACTGAGCCAGGGAGGGGGGGAGAGAGGCCGAGAGAGAGGGAGGAGTTAAGGGAGAGAGAGAGGTAGAGGTAGATGTGGGGACACACATGAGCGATAGAGAATGTGGGAAGGGGATAAGAGAGGCCACCCATGAGAGAGCGCGAGAGAGAGCGCGAGAGAGAGAGAAAGAGAGGGAGAGAAGAAGAGCGAGAGAGAGCGAGAGCAAGAGCGAGAGAGAGGGAGAGAGAGAGAGAGAGAGAGAGAGAGAGAGAGAGAGAGAGAGAGAGAGAGAGAGTGAGAGAGAGTGAGAGTGAGAGAGAGAGAAAGCGAGAGAGAGAGAAAGAGAGAGAGAGAGCGAGAGAGAGAGAGAGAGAGCAGCTGCAGCCATTTTGACCGACGGAGGACCAATGACATTGATCTAGAGATCCACTTATCAGGGAACATGGAGAGAGGAGAAGCACTGGGCCAGTAATGATGTCTGAGCGCTCCGCGGGCCGGCTAATGCAACAGAAACACACAGGGAAGCCAAAATGTCAGAGGCTACATGATAGTAATCGATTGGTCATCGCCTCCGGGTTTTACCTCATCCGATACTTTTCGTGTTAGTTTAAACGTACAGCTTCTACAAAATAAATATCTCCTCCTAGTTCATCTCCATATAACCAGTTTTCATGGTTACCACTTCCCCACCCATGCCACAAATTGACTCTGACCACATGTCACATTACTGAAGGACAGGTGACGTCATTATTCCCCCCCCCCCCCCCTCAAAGCCCCCCCCCCCCCCGCCATGCAGTCTGAATGTGCCTATCAAGAGCTGGGATTCCCTGACTGATTAGCACCTGTTCCTCTTCTCTGGACGCGCCCTCCCTCACACTCTCACGTGTTAATCCTACGCTGTGTCTGGCCAGAGAGGTACGGTATCCAACCCGTCTCAGTCCATTTAGGCTCGCTTTGCTTTGACACACATACACAGACACATATACAGACTCACACTCTCAATTAATCACTTTGGTCCCTCAAACCCAATAGTGAATGTGATAAAAATATATCAGTGTAACATTCCCTATAACTGACACATCATAAGCACATCTATATGTTAGAATCAAAGTCCCAAAGTCCCTTAGCTTTAGTGCCTTACTTAGATACCTCCTCCATTTGACAGCAGTACAACCGCACTACAGTAAAAGACAAATACACGAACCAAACCATAAGCACAAGTGTGCCCTCACGTGGCCACACTATGCAACAGCAGCTGCATTTGGCCACAGATAATTCAACAGCGTCTTGTTGTCCATCTTTGTATTGCTCCTGACACATCAAAGCAGAATCTACAGTAAACATGTCCAACGGTGCGTTTATGTCCTGAGGGGTGGTGCTAAACATGCTGATGCTTGTAACACGTTCCCACACTCCAAACTCCCTGGTCCTGTGTGCTTGCCATCGGTCCCTACCCCTCCCCGCCACTCCCCTACCTTTATCACTTCAATCACTTGGCCACATGCCCCGTGCCAGTCACTGCGCCGGCTGCTGCTGCTGCCCGATGCAACACACACACACACACACCACAGCACGCACACACACGCTGGGGCCTGCAGACCGCCTCGCTCTGTCCATCAGCATCGCATTCACTTTCAAGCTCTTCCCAGTGTGTATAGATGGTTCACACACTGATTTAGGCACAGACACACTCATGCATACATACATAGACATGTGCACAAAAACACGTGCATACACACACACATCACCCCCTCCCCCATTGACACACAAACATCCAATACACACAATCCCAAACACACACACACACACATCCAATGACACAACAATCCCACACGCACACATACATACAATTACACACAATCCCACACACCTACAGCTGGACTGCGCTGAACCCAGCGACCAGGCGGCCTTACTGTTTCGTTATCACAGACGACCTTCTATCCCACTCTGTACCGGCCCAGCGGTGTCAATCAGGGGCTGCTGCTTGTTTTTTTGGCCGATTTATAAAACCAAGATAGAGAATGAATGATCAAGACACCGGAGTGGCGTCAGATCTTGGAAGTAGCCGAGCCTACAAGGCTTTCTATCTGTAGCGACAGGTGAGTGAGGGGTAGAGGAGGAGGGTTGTGTTGCCACACCAGATTTCATGCAGAGCGCTGCACTCTGCTGCATAGCCCACTGCACTGCTTCTGGAGCCTTAAAAGGATTTGCCTGGCAGAGACTCGACTAAGAAAATTACAAAATGAATGCAAATGGGAATGCCCAACCTGTTGTTTACCAAGAAAAATGTGTTTACCTCAGACGGCAAACCTTTGGCTTGGGTACTTGGGGCGGTGGGTATTGACAACTCTCAAGATGCCTTCTCCGCCTCCCCGTGGTCTTCACCTACGTACAAGGCACCGGAGGAACAGGGGGCCGGATAGGGTGGGGGTTAGTGTGTTTGGACCCCCAGCAGAAAGGTATTACTTTCGATCCCCAGTGTTCGCAGACTCCTGATTAGGCCTCCTCGAGCCAGAAGGCTGACCTCCACCTGCTCCTTGACCACCTGGATCTGAAGACACTGTGAGTCCCCTCGGGTCTAACTGTCCCCTTAAATGGTACAACTGTGGAAATGAAGGAAATGACCACAGCAATGGACTGCCTCTCTCTATGTGGCCTCCAGAACTTACACGTGGTCCTTTCACCAGATCATTAAACACACGGTAGCTATGAGGTCCTACTCAGGCCGTTTGGGCGCTATGGTAACAGAAGGCTGACGATTCAATGTCCCCCCCGGAGGGAGTGGCGAAGCCCCAGCCATAAGGCTGCAAGACCAGCAGTTCCACACATTTAACAGCTCTTTTATGGCCTACATTTTAAACCGATTGATGCGTTCAATTAAATCAATCAATAAAATGGTTGAAGAAGAAAGTATAACAGACTCAATACGCACGTATGATCTGACACTGTGAGCTGTTAAATAAGTCATGAACATGAATCATGTCATCGAAGGCTTCCATGTTTTTTTATTGTAGGATAACTGAGAACATTTGGTCAAAACCGTAAAACATTATGATATGTATTTAATACATAATATCACCCTTCAGAAGGCAGCATATCAAAGTAAAGCATTTTCAATAACAACGTTAAAACAAGGTGAAAATTATCAAGTGCAAAACAACTCACAGTGTATCTGACGGTCAGAAAGATAAATTAAATATATCCAGTATAATTTAGAGTGCAGCAGTGTAACTCTTACAACATGACTTAGATTCTATGAACGGTGAGCGGTTATAGAGCCTGTGAAACTTGTAGTAGTTTATTTTCCGCATTTGGATAAACAACTATATTGAAATGCAACAACGTTGTTTGTTTTTGTTTTCATATTTTCAAGGGCAATTTGCAAATCAAGCAGGATCTTTACCCAAGGGCTCTCTTCATTCAAGGTAGTTCATAAAAACAAACACAAACAGAAACACTGTCAAACGTAGTAGATTACTTTTTTGGACCATCAAATGGAATGGAAAAGATAAATACATTCATGAAATAAATAAAGAACTAAATTATATATGTATATGAATATATATATACATATATATACACACAAATATATATATATGTATAAATATTGCAAGTGCTCCCTTGATGATCTCTGTATATGTGATGAGAGGAGAGAGATAAAGTCTGCATGGGAGCCGGTAAAGTCCGCCCGAATACCCCAGCCTCTTCGGCCTCTCTCTCCCTATAAACCCCTCCCTCTCTCCCTATAAGCCCCTCCCTCTCTCCCTATAACCCCTCCCTCTCTCCCTATAACCCCTCTCTTTCTCCAGGACCCCCCGCCGCGCTTCAGGTCTCCATGTACGCCTCCGTGCCGTCCAGGTGGGAGACGGAGGAGCTGTACCACTCAGCGCTCTCCTCCTCCTCCTCCTGGTGGATCCCTCCGCCTCCGTCGTCTCCCCCGCCCGCCCCGGCTCCTCTCTTCTCGCTCAGCATCTCCATGGCAACCTGGTGGTAGGGGTGCTTGCGCTTGGTGTGTCGGCGCAGCGTGTTGCGCTCGGCGAAGCGCGTGTGGCACAGTGGGCACTGGTAGGGCTTCTCCCCGGTGTGCACCCGCTGGTGGCGCTGCAGCTCGCCCGCCTCCCGGAAGCGCTTGGCACAGATGGGGCACACGTAGTTCCTCTGGCCCGTGTGGATGTGTTTGTGTCGCTGTGAGGAGGGGAGAGAGAGACCCGGTGAGATGGGTCAGTGGGTTGAACTCAGTGCAGATCAGTACATTTAAACATGCAATGTAACCTGGTGAATATGTGTTTCCCCAGTGGATTAATGAGTTACCATGACAATAGCGTTCAATGTTCCAGGATGGTCATTTAGGCTGGGTTGAAGGGATCCGAGGATGGCACTAACACCACCACAACGTGGAGGCTGGTGTTTAGCTGAGACCTTATTCACACCATGCAATAGGACTTATTTATACTGAACAGTAATGACTAGAAGGTCCAGGGTGTCAAATTTTGTGGCATCTAGCGGAGCGGCCTTGGCAGATAGGGAACATAATATTCAGACGTAGTTTCTGATCAGTGAAAATAAGAATTTGTTTTGCGCTACGTAAGAATGAGCCCTTTATATCTACATACGGTTGGCAAGGCAGAGGGGAGGTCTTCAGTTGGCAAACTCCCTGCTAGATACCACTTTATCATACACACTGCAACCTCGATGCCAATAGTGGAGGTGCCTATAAAGAGAGGAACGCGCTGCTACATGGCGCTCTTTCTTTCTGCTTGCCTACGCCGTCGAGGCATAATGATTGGTCTTGAGCATGAGGCTGTGTTTAATACAGTGTCTGCACAGACCTGCAGATGGCTGGAGCGTTTAAAGGCTTTGCCACACTGCTGACACACGTGAGGCTTCTTCTGGGAGTGGGTGATGGCGTGGCGCTCCAGGTCCGACGAGTAGAAGAAGACCCGCGGACACAGCTGGCAGTACAGGATCTTGCGGGGCCCCAGGGAGTTGGGGGAGGAGGACGGGGACAGGGGGTCCAGGGGGTCCAGGGGGTCCATGGAGTCCAGCTGGCTGCTGGTGAAGATGGACGGGGAAGGCGGTGCCATGCTGGAGAAGTACAGGTGGTCCTCCAGCGGGACTGGGTCCGTCCCGTGACGGGTCGACGGGTCCGTCCCGTGCTCCGATCCCGAGGAGGGGTCCGCCTCCGCCGGCGGACTCAGGGGGTCTAAAAGGTCAAAGGTCATGTTGTAGTTCTGTAGCGGAGGAGGGCTTCCTGACGTAAAGGGGGATGGCTTGGTGTTTCCTTCCTTAGATATGACTTCTGCTTCCACGGGAGCGTCGGAGGACTCGGCCTGCGTCGGACCGAGGGGGGGCACATGGCGGAGGGTCCCAGAGGAGGGGATGAGGCTGGTGGTCTGGAGGGTGGGGGTGACGGCGGCGATGGCGGGGGAGGAGGAGGAGGTCAGGGCGACCGGGTTAGGGGTCCGGGTGTTACCCACTCCGGATAGGACCACAGAGGCGTTGTTGGGGCCGAGCTGGATCATGGGATAGGAGAGCACAGAGGGGGGGCCCGGGCTGCTGAGCTGACCCGCAGACAGAGCCGGGAAGGGGAGGGGGCCGGAGCTGGCTGCAGTGATCTGGGAGAGCTGACCGGTGGAGGGGTCCAGGAGAGCGAGGGACGGACCGGAGGTGGAGGAGACAGAGGACAGGAGGAGGAGCATGGGGGTGGAGGCAGGGGCGGAGCTCTGTGTCAGGGAGAGGGGCAGTGAAAGTCCCACTGGAGACGAGGAGAACTGGGTGGAGGTGGAAGGGGGGGAGAGGAAGAGAATAGGCGCGTTCCCCGATGGGTTGGTGAGGATCTGCACGGTTTGGTTCGCTGCCGCCGCGGGCCCAGTCCCCCCGGCGGTGGTCCCACAGGGCTCGGCTGCCCTGGAGGAGTCTGAGTTCTTTGTGGCCGGTGCCCCCGTCGACAGCTCCGCACCCTTTAAAGGTTGGGCGCTCTGAGGTGGGGACTCGGGGGCCGAGGTCTGTGGTGAGGACAGCAGGTTATCACAAGGAGCGATGAGCGCGTGCGATGGGGTCCCTAAACTTTGGCCGAGGCTAGAGGCTAATAAAGTGACCCGCTGCGATGGCTCTGTCCTCTTTCCGTGAAGGGACAGGGACCGAGTCACGGGGCGACCTGAGAGCGGCCCGCCGTCCAGCGTGGAGGTGTCTATTTGGGGCACTTTGTGTCCTTCTGGACTGAGATTATACGGGATTCCCTGGTCATCTATGAAGAGAAAATTGTCATTGTCAGAGTCTATCGAGGACAGGGAGGCAAACACGGAGGTAGAGAAGAACGAAGGAGACAGGATCGAGTCTCCAAAAGAATCCGCGCCGGGTGCGCTAAACGTTTGGTCGCCTTTCCGGACCACACCATCATCATCCGCCTCGTCATCATCCTCTTCCACCACGTCTCGGTCTCCCTCCCCCTCGAACTCGTCCACCTCCATAATCAGTGAGCTCTCACAGCCGGAGTCCTCCCACGGGCACCCTCCGCTCCCACCGTCAGCGTCCCTTCTCCTCAGGGGCAGGCTGAGGTCCAGTGGTTCGGTCTGTTCCTCCGTCGCCTCCCCCTCCGCCTCCACCTCCGCCTCCACCACCTTCAGATCGACTCTCTGCAGATTGAGAGGTACAGTGGCTTCGCATTCGATCGCCCCCCCTCCCTCCGTAGGCCTGCCGGGCCCCAGGGGGTCAACTGAGGCAGGGCTGTGATTGGTAGCAGTACTGTCATTAAGAAGATTTGTTTTGTCCCCTTCAGTCGTCTTCTCCACGCCCTCGCTCCCCACTCCATCAGACGAGCCTGCTATGGGTGTTTCAACTTTTTGAAGGATAGCTTCTGAGGTCCGGGGCTCGTTCATTATGGCAGATAGAGATGGGGCGCGTGGGGCTTCATCAGGGTTCTGGTCGTCGGCGAGGACTGTTGAAACAGTCTCGGGAGAGAACGGCGCAGATCTTGTGAACTCTGAGGGACGAAACTCTTTGGTCAGGCTGGTGGTAGTGCTTATGATCGGATTTTTGCCCCGAACAATGATTTTGATTCTGATTGGTTGGGGGTTTGAAACAGGCATGCCGGTCTTGACTTTAATTGGCCGCTTGAGTCCATCACTCTCGCAGGTTTTTAGAGGGGCTTGTTTGGATGGACCACCCGAGGCAGACGTTTCTCCATTAACTGATGAAACATGCCTGGGTGTCACAGGTGTGATGGGGAGGAGGTGTGGGTCACTGGCTAAAGTGCTGGGCGAGGTCTCGTCTGGTGGGCCGACAAGCACCCTGGGCCCCGATTCCTCCAGAGGCGGGTGAGCATGTTGGTCATCCGAGCTGCTGCTGGGCGGGGCTGCAGCCAACTGGGAATCCATTGTGGGGCATAACTAATTGTGTTCCTGAAAAGAAAAAAATATGAATCAGTTATTCAGGTTTTGGGTAAAGTGGAACAATAAAAATAACAAGCAATATAAAAAATTTAGGCAGTCTACAAACATAACAATAAATATATATATTTATTTTTTCATATAAAATGCTGTCGCAGCCTTTCTGGAAAAAACCCAGGGGTCAAGTTGTTGGTCAAGTTTAGTTCCATTTGGTCTATTATCTATTCTACTATTTACTGGTGTTGTTATAGCCTGCTAATTTGTATCCCTACTCGTTCGTAACATCAAATGAATGGTTGTAAGGTGAATTGTTATGTGGTTATAAAAATGCTTTTCAATGGGCTTAACGGTGCGATTTTAAATAAAAAGTAATAGGCTATTAAAGCACGTTATCATCACGCTATACCTATTGGTTGTAACCTCATCGGCATGCAACACTGATGACCCACGAGAATGTAAATAAAACACTAATAATAATAATAATAATAATAATAATAATAATAATGATAACACTGACAATAAAAGTAACGACAAGACAATCCCATTTTGGACATTGCAATGTTGACAGTAGGATTATTCTTAGTACCTCCAAATCCAACCGGTTGATAGTGGTCAAAGGATAAAAAGAGACACTGGGTGCAGGGTGGACGCCATTACGCACCGTGGTCCGAGGTCCGAGCTGTCAATAGCAGGAGGGCGGCGCGCGTGTGCGTTGACACCAGTCGAACCTTGGACGAGCCTAACATGAGCGCGTCATCCGCTGTAGAGAACCTACAGCCACAATGGAGCCCGCCGCTTCAGCACTTCCCTTTCTGTCCATCGTAGTATTCTCGGACCTACGGCCAGCCATTTTAGAGACGAGGGTTCGAAACACGAATAGCGAAACGCGAAAGCTTTAACAAAAAAACTTTATCGTGATGTATTGAAGCTATGCTTCAACAGCAGGTGTGAGGGGTTGCTCGTCATACTGCCGATACATTTTTAACAGTATTTTAAACTATTCTCCCCCCATATATTCGCTGCATAGGGACTGGCTTACCCGAGCCGAGGATATTTCCGGAGGACCAAATATGAATGTGCAGTGTAAAGGGTGATGCTGCGAATACTGAGGGAGGGAGGGGTCAAGGGGAGTTGCTATGGTGTCGCAGCCTACCGGGTCCGACTAGCAGCCATGTTCAGCCTATGACTACGGTTGAACCTGCAGCCTGTGTGTTTGTGTGTGTGTGTGTGTGTGTGTGTGTGTGTGTGTGTGTGTGTGTGTGTGTGTGTGTGTGTGTGTGTGTGTGTGTGTGTGTGTGTGTGTGTGTGTGTGTGTGTGTGTGTGTGTGTGTGTGTGTGTGTGTGTGTGTGCGCGCATGCGTGCGTGCGTGGGGGGAATCTAAAGGAAACTCTTGAAGACTTTAAATTGTTTTATTTAAAATATTGAATTAACAAAACTTACAAGCAACAACAAGGCTTGATGCGTCCAAAACATGTTACCACGCCGACAAAGGATGTCACAAATACTTTGAAGAGAAGCAGACAGATGCAGTCTCTTGTAGTTGAATATAATGAAAAACTTACAAGGTATATGGAGAAAAAGTTCATAGCAGGTATAATATGTACTTTTAAATCATCATGAGGAATGCAATATGTCATTTTCAGAAAATATTATGATTGTTAATCATGTATTGTCTGATTATCTTATACAGTGCAAGGTGGTAGGGATGATAATAAAACCATATGCAGTGTTTGAAACAAAACTGTGTAAAAAATATGCCTTGAGAAATACTCAATGGTCTGACACATATCAGGTATGTGTGTGTTTGTGTGTGTGCGTGTGCGCGCGCGTGTGTGTGTGTGTGCGTATGTGCGTGTGTGCCTGTCTGTGTGAATGTGTGTGTGCGTGTGCGTGTGTGTGTGTGTGTGTGTGTGTGCATGTGTGTCTGTGCGTGTGTGTGTGTGTGTGTGTGTGTGTGTGTGTGTGTGTGTGTGTGTGTGTGTGTGTGTGTGTGTGTGTGTGTGTGTGTGTGTGTGTGTGTGTGTGTGTGTGTGACACGCTGCTGAGGGCCCCGTGGTAGAGGCAGTAGATCTCGGGGCCCCTCATCCCTCCTGGTCTCCAGGCAAACAGGCGTCGATCTCTGAGACCAGCCGGTGAGGGAACAGCTTGTACTGCAGCCAGGTGGGCTCTGTGGACAAAGGAGAGACAACATCACTCTCAGGACCCCTACCCCTAACCCTCAGGACCCTGTTGGTGTGTATGGAGTAATGTAACCAATGGATGTATGTGTTTGTGCATGTATGTGTGTATGTATGTATGTACGTATGTATGTATTTATGCATGCATGTATGCATGTGTGTATGCATGTATGTACAGTATCTATGTATGTATGCACGGATGCATGTTTTGTATGGATGTTTGTATGGATGTACCTATGTATGAATTTAGGCATGTATTAATTATTTGCAGTATACCTTTATCGATCTTAGGGCCCATGTAAAAACACGAATACATACATACAATGCATACAAGACATACATACCTTGTGCACTGTCCTTCATGTACACACATACACAGATATACAGACAGATTGATAGAGAGGTAGAGATTGAACTTTCTTACCCAGGTAGCATTCTGGGGGCTCTAGTTTTCCGTCAAAGCAGCCCTGGCCGACGGTGAGGCTGCACTGTTTGCGGGGATGTTTGCAGAAGAAGGTGACGTTCTCCCCATGGGGAACCATGCCGTCCGTCAGGTCGAAGGGCCAGCGCTTCTCTCCACCAATCAGCACGCGGCTCCGCTGGGCCGGGAGGAGACAGCGAGCTGGACAGAGACCGCCACGTAAAGATTAGGAAAACACAGTTATAGCACAGAACAGTAATATGATACCCTACACTAAGTAATAATACTAGTTCGCAGTGTTCTGTCTGGTATGACCTAATATTTGATCAAACACTGATAACAGATGCGTGGATATCCCTGCTCTGTCTCTGAGCCTCCGGACTCACCTCGGCAGTGTGGGGGAGGGGCGCTCCATTTGCCATTGGACAGGCAGGTGACCTTCTGCGGCCCGTCCAACAGGAAGTGCTTCTTACACAGGTAGTGGATGTCGTAGCCCACCTCGTACTCAGTCTTCAGCACGGCCACCACGTAGCCCTGCTCCACCGGCGGGGGGGGCACGCAGAAGACCACTGGCACACACACAGAGGAAGGAGGAGGGACGGCTTGGTTTGAATGCATACATCTCTTAAATGAGTTGCTTTGTTACAAATTATACAAGACAGTTGTTGTTTTTTATTTTATGGTTCACTAGTGTACTGTTTGCGCGGATTTGCAGGGCCTTGCAATTCCAATTGTAGCCACTAGATGGCAAGACAGCCCCGCAAAAGACCATTACGCGGTGCTATACCGCCCACAAATGTTCCCTCCCAGATTTTCGACTTGGAGACACACAGAGACAGACACATATACAAACACAAACAATACAAATTAAATTTGTCACACAATCAGACACAGATAAAAGGTATACTTATTGGTAAAAGTGCATGCATCTCATCTCATCTCTCTACCTGTCTCTCACTCGCGCACACACACACACTTTCACCCACATTGAACAGTCAAACACAGTCAAGTGGAAATGGATTCCTTGCCAACTAACTTACTTTGACATATGGGGTGAGGGAACTGCCATGTTTGATTTCCTTGACAGAAATTTTCACTGCTTCCCACTATAGATGCCCTGTTTGTGAGAATCATGGAGGAAAGAGAGAGAGAGAGAGAGAGAGAGAGAGAGAGAGAGAGAGAGAGAGAGAGAGAGAGAGAGAGAGAGAGAGAGAGAGAGAGAGAGAGAGGAGATATGGTGACATTTACAATATGGACTTACACTGGACATTCTGTTGACTATACCAACAGGCCTACCAGATGTACATGTTACTGTGCGTCTGTCACTGCGTCTATTTTCCCCCAGTGCTCCACTTTGTCTGACACACACACGGACACGCATGCGCACGCTTGTGTTGGATCCATTAGGCCCATTAGATGAGTCAGAGCGAACATGGGAGTCAACACAAGATTAGAATATAATGGCCTAGTTAGCCAGAGAGATCCCTCGCTCTGGTCAATGATGCTCCGCCCCTTTGTCACTCTTTGACTTTAACATTACCTTCAGCCCCCCTAGCTCCCACACACACACACACACACACACACACACACACACACACACACACACACACACACACACACACACACACGCACACACACACACACACACACACACACACACACACACACACACACACATGTTGAGAGTCCCCACACCATTTGACATTCACGTTCTTCTTCACACCCTCCTCTTCCTCTATGGTTTCATCATGCCTCCTCCTACTCGCCGCTTCCCTTGCCTGTCAGCCCACCCACACACTCACACACACAGACACAGACGCACACGCACACACACAGAGTCTGTGTGTGTGCGCTCCACTCTCCCGCGCTGGGCCCCGTGGTTCTCCCCTCGCTCACCCAGACAGACAGCTGTACAGGATGCTGGTTCCCACCGCCGCAGTGCCCTGGACGCTGAGTTTGCTGAGCACCTCGTCGGGCAGGGCGCAGATGGGGGTCGGGCTGGCGGGGGGCTGCATGGTGAGGGGCCCCGTGTTGGGGGCCTGGAGGATGGGGGGCAGAGTGGAGGGGAGCGGGGCTTCTGCAAGGGGGCGAGATGAGAAGGACAGCTTTGATGAGCAGGATGATAGCGTTTGTGCAAAGTGCTTCAATAGCCTGTTGTCATATGAGAATCACTGCACGGTTGTTGGAGGGCTGTGCAGTAAAAGCCTGCTGCTCATGTGTTTCTTTTGTATGGATTATAAGGATAGCCGTTGGCATTGGGAACCAGAGGAAATTGTGTTTTACACCTACTGCGCCACCTTCAAAACACACACACACACATACACACACATATAATGAGAATCACAGCATTGATGACCAGACCCAGATACGCTGGGGAACTTCCATTGCTTGTTTGATCACAAGTCGATGCATTTGTAATAAACTAAATGGTGAGGAAATCAAAGCGGGAATGATTGAACACAATGAATGAGAATGGAAAGAAGGCGGGTAGGATATATGAATTCAGGGTTTAGTTTGTGTTGTTTTTTTGAAGCAGGCAAAATGTCTGATGTGTCTACGAAGTTAAATAAATATTAAAGGAGCGTAGCCACATTTTTCAGAAGAAGCTAAATCTATGCAGTAGATTGTATAACACTTTTGCATTGTTCTTGCCAAGAGCAGCTCATTCTGAGAGCAGCACTCAGAGAGGTTGTGATGTGTTCCAGAGGGAAACCGTCCACGCTGAGTACATTTTACAGGTGGGGAGAGGAGAGCTGAAGCCTGCAGAAGAAACCAGGAATATTTCCTACCCTAAAAATGGCAGCGAGGGTTCAGGGGAGGGTAGATGAAGCTTTGCAGGCCTTGGAAAGAAGCCTGGAGCTAAATCGAGTGCTTTCACGTCCTGCCATTCTCCCACCTGACTCCAAGCGCTCCATGCCACCCACACGCTCCCAGAGACGGCGAACAGAGCTGCTCTGCTCACTGTGCAGAACGACGGAAAGGAGCGACGTTGTATACGGTTCTGCGGGCTACGAGGAACCTTGGTGAAACCATTGAGGCTAAAGCTCTACTTGTAAGGCCGACCTTGTTAAAGGGCATTTAAAAGGCTGTTTTGGTGTTTGTTTGTGTGTGTGTGTGTTTGTGTCTCGCTCTCTCCATCTCTTTGTCTTTATCTCTTTTATCTATCCCTCTTATTTTTTCCACTTTCTTGCTCCCTCTCTCTCATTTGCTATTTTTTACAGATTTACATTTAGAAAGACATGCACACAAATGTTGCACGTACACACATTTAAACACGCTTATCTACACACATACACACAAACACAAAGGCACAGCACAAACTCTGTGGCCTGGAGCGGCTAGCATGTCCTTGGCTGTGTTTGCGGAAGACCTTATCAGAGGGCTCAGATGGAAGGGGATGAGAGGAGAGAAGGATGAGAGGAGAGGAGGATGAGAGAGGAGAGCAAAGGAGAGGAGAACAGGGAACAGAACGCCTAAAGCTGCATGAGCAAGAGAGCTGACTCCTGACTGTGATCTGTCGCCCACACACACACTCACACACACACTCTCACTCACAAACGTACACAAACACACACACACACACACACACACACACACACACACACACACACACACACACAAAAACACACACACACACACACACACACACACACACACAAACACACACACACACACAAAGGTACACAAACACACACACACACACACACACACAAAGTACACAAACACATCTACACAGACACACACACAAACACACACCCACACACACACAACACACATAAACACATGCGCCTAAATATTCACACACAAACGCACACCTCACTGTGACACATGTGCAATTTCCCTCCCACATATACACATTTAACGTATGCAGAAATCTACCTCTCGAGCTCCCACCATTGAAAATACACTCTCCCTCACACAGACACAAACAGAGAAGTACACACTTATGCAAACGGCTCTGAGCCACTTTGACAGTGATCTACCGCCCACCGGCTCTCAATGGGCATGAAGTAGCCTGACCAACTCCAGCTAACACCAATGTACACACACAGCAGCAGCGCACACAATACAACACACACACAATACATACAACAGTCACAAAAGGGACGTACACACAATACACAAGCAGATTCATGTTAGGTTGGAACCATACTATACCATCCAACTATTGGTTCATGTGGTGAAGGGATGTGTCTACGGTAGGGTAGCCTACTCAGTCCATATCAAGGACCCCTGGGTTCTGGTTCTGCTGTGTACTTTTTGTGTCGTCTACAGAGAGAGTATATTCACCATACGGTCTAAATGTAACCCAGTGAGCGATAGCATCAATGTGCTCTCACTCTCTTAAACAAGGCCGTCACGCTTCTATTTTGGCTTCCTTCATCTTTCATTCATTCTGTTTTGACTTTCCCCCTCGTGGACATGAATACGTGCTGACAAGGCCGAGCAGAGGCCTTTGATGCTCAACAGAATGAAAACAAATCTTCACACAGCTGATTCGAACACGACAACATTTGTTGCTATGGCGATTAGATAATCAAGTCTCTGTTGGACAGTCAGTATCGCTTTAGTTGACACAATCACAGTGGGGAAGGGAGGGGCGGGGGTTGGGTATTACTGTGAGTCGAATAGACACAAGCACTGGCGCACACAAACACCCACAACACACACAAATGCTAATAACCATTGCGGTGCTCATTTGGATGCAGGCACCGCCTGCAGTGGGTCCTTACTCACTGTCTATTATGTGTTTCATTTTAACACACGCTGTGGACATTTCCCAGAGTAGCAACGAGTGGGAAAGCACTTCTCCTACCCACCTGTGCAGATAGGCTCATCTCCGCTCCACTGTCGGTCGCCTTGGCAACGGCGGATGGTTGCATCCAGGCCGCTGGGCAGCGTGAAGCCGGGGTTGCAGCGCACCTCCAGCAGGGCAGAGAAGGAGTGGGTGGGAGACAGCAGACGAGAGGCCGAGTGGCCCCCCGGGGCCAGGGGCCATGGACATGTACGACCTGCACACACACATCAGAGAGATGGGGGGGAAATAGGGGGGAGAGAGGGGGGGAGAACACAGAGAGAGAAAGAGAAAGAGAGAGAGAAAGAGTCAGAGACAGAGAGAGACAGAGCGAGTGAGTTTTTCAAGAAGCAAGGGAAAATGGTTCTGAACAGGCTGGTTGGTAGTCTGCATAGGGCACAGAAGCCTCTTGATAAAGGCCTTTCATAAAGAGTCTGTGTCGGTAGATCGACAGGTTGTGGGGGAGAGTTGAGCCACAACATGAAACCTCCCTGTGGTTCTGATGCGTCCGGCTCAGGGTTAATTAATGCACGCACGCACGCACGCACGCACACACACACACACACACACACACACACACACACACACACACACACACACACACACACACACACACACACACGCCCCCCACACACACACACACACACACACACACACACACACACACACACACACACACACACACACACACACACACACACACACACACACGCGAAAACACACATGGGGAACAGCTGTGTATGAACTTGCACAAACACACACACTCTGTTAAATACAAAGAAAAGCTTACACGGGCTGGGACATACACACAAACACACACACTTACACACACACATTGGGACACACGCGCACAAACTGGGATATACACTCTCCCACACAAGGACATACACACACACACACACACAAATATACACACACACACACACACACACACACACACACACACACACACACACACACACACACACACGGTTACCTGGAGCTACACAGCTGAGGCCACATTGTCCGTCACACAGACACTGCCGCTTGTTGCCACAGTCTTTGTCTATTTTACAAGGACGGGGACAGGTCCTACTGCGCTCCTCTCCCAGCAGCCTCTCTGGGCAGGAATCTGTGGACCCTGTTAGCACACACCCATCACACCTTCACAATAAGAGCGCCATTTGTTTGCCACCATGCCCTAAACCAACCCCTTCGCAAAGGGAGGGGTTGTTAAGGGTACAGAACACATGGACCCTTTTTAGTTTTGTTTACCAAGTAAATACAGTCTGGGTGGTCTGACCACATACACGGTGTCAGGGTTCACCTGGGGGTTCTTTTTGGTTTTAATACCCCTTCCCCTCCTTATAATACGTTCTGCTCAGTGTGTGGTCTCACTATTTGGCAGTGGAAAGACTAAAAGAATTAGTGAAATGCAGAAAAAATAAAAAGAATCACAATGGAGTTGTGCACGGTGTAATTCATCACTGTCAAGCTGCTATATACATATGATTATAAGGAACATAGTCAAGGATTAAATATGTGCCAAGCCCTACATTAAAGCCCTGAGCCCCGCCAGGGAACACTCTGCACCTATGGAAACAGCCGTCCTGTACAGAACATTAGGGGCTGGGCCGCGAGGAAGGGAGGAGTCTGGATTGATGAATGGTTTTGCGGCTTTAAAAAGAAAAACATATGTGCAATCACAAAGATCCATGTGACCGTTGGACTGCCCGAACACACTGTGCTCACACACATGATGAGATCATACCGTCTCTCACACACACACACCTACAAAAAAAACATAGGCAGACCTGCTAGCAGGCTTCTATCCGACAAAAGTGGTACAATATAAAATCATTGCAAATATTCAGAAAAAAATACAACTAAGTAGCCAAGCTGTTACAGTTCCCCAAGACAAAGGGGGACATTTTTTAACTCTTGCGGCCCAGGTGGCGCCAATCTGAGGCTCTCCACAACAAGTTCAAACGATAATATGTCATCATAAAACAAAACAATTTTGATTTGTCTTACATAATTTTAAGTCTTGGAGCAGCTCTGTCCATCCAGGACGCAGTACAGATGTCTATAAGCATGCACACACACACACACACACACACACACACACACACACACACACACACACACACACACACACACACACACACACACACACACACACACACACACACACACACACACACACACACACAGATCCATAGGATAACGGGCACCAGAGGGTAGAAAGCAGGGAGCTTACCAAAGGCGTGATGGGGCCCAGCGGCGGCCAGGAGCCACAGGGACAGAGACAGGAACAGCAGCCCAAAGTCCATCCTCCAAGTTTGGCCCTCAGACCGTGTGTGGGAGGCAGACTCAGCACGCTGCATTTTGAGGGGGGCAACAGGGTGGGGATGGGGGGAGGGTGGGCTGGGAAGGGAGTGGGAGTGAGTCTAAAGTGGTGATTGCATCTGGGTGGGTGGGGCTGGCTGGTTGGAGCGAGGGGTGGGACGGCCCAGAAAGACACTCACATCTGGTTTGTGTTGTGGAGAACACTGAGGGTAAAATTCCATTGTGAAGGACCTTTCACCCATTTCAACATATCAAAGACAACACAGGAAAAAACTGTAGGGGGGGGGGGACCTGCGTGCACTTGCTCCGCCACAACAAACAAACAAATAAACAAACAAGGGACACAATCAACTGAGTAAACAGATGGCTCAGATGCAGTGACTGACTAAAGCGCACATGCTTGCACTCTTCCACTGATCCGCAGAAGTACAGTACATACACATGTACGGTAATAATGAAAAGACAGCCTAGTTTACACTTAGGTAGTTTTGATTTAACTATGCGATTCTGCAGGCCCTGAAGGTCTCACTGCTAAACGTAATGGTCCTTTTCTCTATTATTGATTTTCCGATCCCCCAATATAGTGTTCAATCAGTGCAAATAACCAGGTGCTGCTGGCTCCCTGCGCCTGTTGTGTAAGATCGCATATTTGTTCTTTTGTTTCTGGAAAGAATGCAACAAATGGGAACAGGATTGGAAGTTTAACCAGAATCCTGATATCTAGGAATGTAATCAGAAGCGTCTAAACAAAAGTACTTCTGCCAAGTTAGACCTCTTGAGCTCATTCCCTGCTGCTCCAACCCTTCTCCTGGCATTAACCAGAGACTACAATACGATTTTAAATTAATCTCTACACCATAACAGAAGCTATCGAATATAGAAAACAATGTCAGCGATAAGTGATTCACAATTGATACAAGATTCTTTATGTTTCTTGTTGCTGAACTGATGGAATTTTGTGCTGATTAAAGACATTAACCTAAACACAGCCTCGCATTTTTCATACAGAATCTCCATTTACTGAACAAAGATTAGAAAGTCCACAACAAAAACACCAAAACAAAAAAAATCAAAACCAGAAGCATTGAGTTAGAATACACTTTTTTTTATTTGAATTTTTCGGGAAATTCTCAACTATATCCAAAGACACCAGCGCTGAATCGTCTGGGCCCCAGGGACACCAGCGACGCAGCAGGGGAGTTCAATTAGAGTCACTATGAGACTTATCAACCACCGCTGAGAGGAATCACAAATCATGGGGGATCCTGTCAGGAGAGTGGACGACTACCACCGGACTGAGGTCAAGATAGGTTGAAGGGAAAACCATAGGGGGGACATATGTAACGTGTGCAGAGTCCATACACACACGCTATAGAGAACAAAGGAAATAAATGTCACGTCAAAAGGTAAATTAAGTCCGTGCCGAGTCATTTCCTGGGCTGTGTTAAATCAAGCAGTGTTTTTGTTTTAAATGTCTCTGGAATCCATGGTCAACAAAGATACCAAGATGGCGGCACCCCGTGGAGGGTGGGACGTTTGCCGTGTGTGTGAGGCCCACGGGACCAGGGAACATGGTCACACGACGCTAGATATTTGCCATCGGGAGAGAGGGGGTTCCATTCAGTCTGTGGTCCGCATCACTACTCAAATCAAAGGTGTTTGAATTGCAACAGACGATCAGAGACCATCGAGGAGGGAAAGAAAAATCTTCAAAACTTATAAGAGGACATTAAGAGGGGAGAGGAGTAACAATCGTAATCATAGCAAGGATAATATAAGTAGTAATGGGGAGCAATTCGACATGGCCATTAAGGGATAAAAAGCACATTCTATCACTGGTTTGACAGAGCTTCTGCTCTTCCAAGAAAATAAACATTATAATATGTAGTGTACCATGCCTTTGTGTAGGTGATGCGAGTTACACAGAGAATCTCATTAAACACGGTCAACAGCAAAGGGATGTATTACTGAAGAGGAAAAGCAAGAGAAGTATTAACAAAGCGCTGTATATCAACATAGGAAATTTTGGCTTACGTTCATCCCAGAAATCTGAGAAATTAACACCATTCCAATCGATAGGATTTAGAAAAGATACCCCATTTTCTGGAA
Source organism: Gadus chalcogrammus (assembly GCF_026213295.1). NCBI lineage: Eukaryota > Metazoa > Chordata > Actinopteri > Gadiformes > Gadidae > Gadus > Gadus chalcogrammus. The sequence goes on from NC_079422.1 coordinate 5,926,953, forward strand.
TTAAATTACATTTCTATTCATGTACTCATCTCTCACCACATTCACACTTCTCATAGACCCCCATCAACATCATTATCAAATACCCCCCCTCCCCCGCTCAATAAAGACACCATTTAATCTTGAAGCCAAAAATATATATAGAAATACTTTTTCATTAGACACTACAGTAAATCGATGTGCGCTTCTATGGGAGATTGATGGACTGTTTGAGAATATGTTACAACACTAGATCTATGTTATGCAGTATCTGCGAATGAGGCACAGGGAAAAAAGGTAGGTGGGCAGGAGGGCTTAGCGTTCTGCACGTGTGGAAAGCTTAGTGGAAATGAAGGGGTTTGGCTGAGGAGACCGAGAGAGACTGACGACATGGGCGCCTGTGTAAGAACTCCTGAAGGAGCTTGGGGTTTAGTAATCAGGTTAGATGATTTCCTACACACATCTTTGCATCTCTTTTTCATAGAGAAAGCCATGCAAAGATCCAGAGTGACAACATTGGTGGGGCACCCATGTAGCAATCCTAAAAATACAATCTATGGTGGTAGCAGGACTAATACATTGAAACAGGGACAAATAAGTTGTACAATATACAACACACCCTGTCTATTATAAAATACGCCATCGGTATTGGTTGGTATCTGGAAGGTTCTAGAGAACAGTGAGCTATGAATACTTAGGAGCAGAATGTGTACATAGTGACATCCACATTTGGTTGAGTCTCTCCCGATGACATAATAACCATCAATTAATAAAAAGGTAGGTGCATGAGTAATATCCACATAAAAGGTTTAACTATACATCTTTAAAGATCATGTTCTATTTTACAACTGAAGATACCAACACTGACCGCGCCACCACTTCCATTGCATCTAATAATAACTGGCTATTGGTCGACCATGTGTTAAGCCCCGCCTCCTGACTCATCCAGCCTGCAGATACCTCTGAGTGTGTTCCATGTCTCTAATATCCAAGTCATGTAGAAAATATACAAAAATTATTCTCCAAATTTGCTCTCCCTCTAAATTGTGTTTACTCCAGTATTATAAAAATATACAATTCTCCATTAACAAAAACCCACAATAGTTACATCTTTCCGAGACACCTGAGCTTCAATATATAAACCATCTTGAACATACATTCATCATCATCGTCGTCATCATCATCATCAACGTCACGACGGACATCATTATCGGCGTCTCCTTCCCTCCGTTCTGTCCGTATTGCAAGCCTAAAAAGTGAGAGTCTTCAAAATCTGTCCGTGTTAATCCTCTCCTCTGTCCTCCTCCTCCTCCTCCTCTTCTCCTGCCCCTCCATCTCTCTCTCTCGGACCCCTGGCCCTCCTCCAGCCTCCAGCATCACGGGTCGGCCAGGTGGTTCTCGTATTTGCTAAGGATGTTGCGGCAGCGGCCAAGTTCTTTCCTCATCTCGGCCACTTCCTGTCGCAGCGCGGCGTTCTCGCGCTCCAGGTAGGCGGCGCGCACCGAGATCTGGTTCTCCTTCAGCCTGCGGGCGTCGCGGGAGCGCTTGGCCGCCTCGTTGTTTTTACAGCGCCGGGACCAGTACTTCTCGTCCTGAGATGGAACATAAGAGAGCTTCAGATCAGCAGGAGAAAATAGCACAGAGACATGGAGTCAGCACAGTGGGTTAGGGTTCAATGAAACGCAATTAAATTACATTATATCAAATGACATTCCATTACATTACACTACATTACATCAAATTCCATTCCATTACATTACATAACATTACACTAAATTAAATTCCATTACATTTAATTTAATTGAAATCCATCAACTTACATTACATTACATTACAGTATGCATGATACAATATTATAAACAACAAATCAAATCAAAAATACACATTAAGTGTATCAATTTAGTATTCACCTCATGTTTCTTGGTTATGTGTTTGCTATTACTGAGGCCAATATCACATTAACTGTTTGTTATTAAATACTAGTGCTCATTTACTATTGCATGTGAACAAGACTATTGAACTATTGAAGTGTAAACCCCAGCCGACAGTAAAGGGCCCGAACAGACCTGGAGGCTCACCTTCAGGTCCTCTGGCACCAGCATCTTGCGGGCCTTCTTGATCATGGGCTGCGGTTTGAGCTCATCTTCACTGAAGCGGTGTCTCCGGGGGTCGAAGTTGTCCTGGCCGGGAATGCTGGACAGCGCCATGTCTGAGGGGTCCATGTCGAACATGCCCATCCCCTCCGGCCCGGTGCCAGTGGGTGTGAGCAGTGGGGGGCAGGAGGACGACGACGACGAGCAGGGGGACTCGCAGGAGTCGTTCATGCTCGTTTGGCTACCTGTGGAAACACAAGTGGAGGAACACATTCAGTTTCATGGTGTTTTCCACCCGTATGCACACTGAGGGTAGGACTAGAGCGCACATTTGGGACGCACAAGGAATGGCTGATGATGGGCATGTATACTGACACCTGCAGTACCACCTACTGAACACCGGGTGGCGATATAAAGCTACTTTGGCCTTTGTTTAGACAAAAAACAACTCTGCATGCCTCAACTGATTGCTATAATATGGGAGGAAGGCAGATTCTCTATCAACTTGGGATCGCACCGTGGGGAGTTGCAGTGGAAATGGTATTTCCCCGTGGTATTTTTTTCATTATTTCCTTCATAACAGTTTTACTTTCCAACATTATACCAGTACAAACTGTAACAGCAATATATATTCATTCTAAAGGTTGAACATAGAGATTTGAGAATTGAACAATGTGAGCATGATTCAGCCAAGTATAAGTAATAACAAAATTATAGGACTGCCACTCCTACGAGTTTGTATACAAAATCCATGGAGCCCAGATACTAAACCACTTAACACAATGAGCGGTGTTCATGTGACCAACAGGCCATATAGCTAAACAAGCATCTTAAATACACCTTGAATGTCCCGGCCTGGAAAGACATGTAGAAATCTTAAAGGGGCCACGATCTGCACGTTCTCATCCCCTCCCCTTGAAAGGGGGCCTTTAGGTGGGGCCAGTACGGGGCTTCCACTCACCACACCCCCTGTAGGGTCCTAACGTGGCCAGCAGCCTGACTTCCCCTCCCCACTGGAGAACGAACGCCCTGAGCTCTTTGTCTGGCTCTACAAACACAGCCACACACACTATATATAGCGTACACAAACACACACATAGAGACAAACACACACACATGCACACATACTATATACAACCTATACAACAATATACATTGTATGCAGAACAAAATGTTCCACATTGTACTTTATTTATAATAAAACTATTTGAACTGATGATGTTGACTGTTAATTATAAGTTGTTTTTTATTTAATTTATTTTTAAATGTATAGACCTTGAGAAAGCCATGCAAAAATAATTTCTAGATAACACACACACACACTCACACACACACACACACACACACACACACACAGAGTGGAAAAGAACACACACTCACACCAACAGTAATGGAGTAACGAAGGATATGTATTTACTCAGTATACCATCCCGTGCAGAGTTCGGCAGCACAGCGGCCTGTTTCCTCTTCCTCTCGTCCACCCTCTCTTTCTCTCTCTCTCTCCCTCTCTCCCTCTCTCGCTCCCTCCCACACGGAGCCCCTTAGCTCCGCCCCCACAGCTCCCAGGCCCCGCCCCTAGTTCTCTCTCTCCAGCACTCAGGGCCTCTGCACGTGGACCAACGCGTGCACATGACTGGAGTGTGTGAGGTGGGGAGAGATTTAAAGACATGCAATCGCAAACACACCACACACAAACGCACACACACACACACACACACACACACACACACACACACACACACACACACACACACACACACACACACACACACACACACACACACACACACACACACACACACACACACACACACACACATACACACACCCCTCCAGCCTGTATCTGGGTGTTTTGACCCTACTGTACATGAATAATTGGCTAGCAGAGGGCGGGGGAGCACTGACTGTCAGTTCACGTGCCCTGATCTCCTCTGTCACCGTGTCGAGGCGGACTCATCAAAACAAGAGCAACTTGTATTCTCTATCTCGCGCTCTCCTGCATTTATATTTTAGTTCTTTAACCGCATACCGCTCTGCCCTTCCTTTAACATTGTAAATTCTGAAAAATATAGCAGGCTCTTAACTCTTGGTGTATTACTCTTAACGCTTTACATCATATTTAAGTGAACTTTAGAGTTTGGGTGACATTGTCTGCTGCTGACACTCTTGGACTCCGCCACGGGACGGAGAAATGCTTGGTCACCGCAGTGTTTATGAGGAGCTCTATGGGGGGGTGGAGGTGGGGGGGAATGCTGAATCACAAAACCATAGGAACATTGGAGGAACACTGCAAAACCTTGCTTGCATTTCAGCTGCAACTACATTGCAGCAGAAAAATAACTCTGCCATGGAGGCAATTAGGGGAGGGTGCAGGTGGTAAAGGTTGTGGTGGTGGTGGAGGGAGGGAAGGTGTCCTTCAATACTAGATAGATGCTGATAAATTCCCTTTGAGATGTTGCAGCGTTGTATACTGATTTGGAAACAGACCATAATCAATGGCTTGGAATATTATCACGGCCATACCAGCACATTAGTTATACTGCTCATATCTCTAGTTACACATTGACTCTACTTCAACCAATCCAGCACACGTGTGTGTGTGTGTGTGTGTGTGTGTGTGTGTGTGTGTGTGTGTGTGTGTGTGTGTGTGTGTGTGTGTGTGTGTGTGTGTGTGTGTGTGTGTGTGTGTGTGTGTGTGTGTGTGTGTGTGCTTCCGTCCACTCACCGTGCAGACACTCTGATCCTCCCAGCATGCCTTGCGGCTGCGCCACCTCCAGGCCGATGAGCGAGGGGGACGAGGACGTGGAGGAGGCCGAGGAGCAGGGGGGCGGCGAGGAGGGCGGGCACTGGGAGCTCTGGTTGGGCACGGCCGACGGCGAGGTCTGCGAGGGGACCTGGGCCGTGCTGGAGCTGTTGTTGTTGTTGTTGCTGTTGGGAATGTTGCCCATGCCGTTGTCGGTGAGGAACTCCTCTAAGTCCATGTACTGCAGCTGGAAAAGACCCCCGTCAGCTGGCAGGCTGCGGTCCCACAGCAGAGACCCCAGGATCTGGTTGAAGCCTCCTCCTCCTGCACCTCCGGCTGCACCTCCACCACCTCCACCACCTCCTCCTCCGCCTCCAGCACCTCCTCCACCTCCAGAACCGCCTCCACCTCCAACTCCTCCACTGTTGGCAGCGCCGCCTCCGCTGCTGTTGGAGCTGCTGATTGTGTTGCTGTTGGAGCTGCTGATTGCGGTGCTGTTCCTCATGGCACAGGTTCCCTGGGAGTCCTCCTCCTGCTCTGAGGGTCGGTCTTTGTCGGCTGGAGCGAAGGGTTCAGAGGAAGGGGATTTATTCGATGTGTCTGTCGGGGTCCAGGTTCCTCAATCGTTTCAGGTTTTTCATGATATGCACACGAAAAACCAAGTATTTTGCAGCCTCTGTTATTTACATCAAGTCCCCCAGTATTCATGGCCTGGCAAGTATAGCCAACAGATGCACTGAGCACGCTCATTCTCTCTCATCCCACTGTCTGTCTGTACATCTCTCTTTCTCACTGTCTTTCTAGCATTGCCACACAAACACACACACACACACACACACACACACACACACACACACACACACACAGATGGACCAGATGGTCGCTGAATTGTAGCATTAATCAGGAAAGGAAATTAATTTGTTGATATAGCTAACATAATCTTCTTAACAAATCCTTTATAGTAACTGACAGCTTTTTTATGTAGAAAAGCAAATATTCACAATTCATTTACGTTTGGTATTGTAGCAATAGGTCCTTGCGTCATTGTAATCTAGAACCTACTTTAAAGTTGTGGCTTGGATTAGGAAGAATGTCACTCAGGAGATACTGAGATGCAGAATCCATATGTTTGGAGAGTACGATTTTTGAATTTAGAAATAGATTTGCTTTAGATAGTAAGTAGTAGAGTCTGGATAACAAATACTGATAGTGAACATGTCATGAGAATGCAGATGAACACACGTGAAGGATGATGTGGTTTGCTGCATTCTAACTTTACAATGACTAATTTACTGCAATGAATTGTGACATAGAAAGATGAAGTTTGTTATTGTGAAATTATCACCTTTCACTTCAGGCGTCGTTTTCACACGCTGGTCCCCCTTCGTTGGGTGCTGCAGGAGGGATTTCAGCCCGGCCATGGAGCTCTGGTGGCCCCCGGAGAGTGAGGCTCCAGGCGGAGGGCAGCCGCTGAACTGCGTGTTGGCGCCAGCCGGGAGGTCGGGGGTCAGGAGCTGAGAGAGCTGCCTGGACATCCTTGACCAGATGGAGCCGTGCAACGAAAACTTGGTCGGGAAAGGAGATCAAGAAAACCGCTCTGGAACACCTACCGAATAAAAAAATAAGGTGAAAAAATGTGTTAAGCATGTGTATGCGTGTGTGTGTATGTGTGTGTGTGTGTGTGTGTGTGTGTGTGTGTGTGTGTGTGTGTGTGTGTGTGTGTGTGTGTGTGTGTGTGTGTGTGTGTGTGTGTGTGTGTGTGTGTGTGTGTGTGTGTGTGTGTGTTTGTGTGTGCGCGCGCTCGCGATTGCATGTGCGTGAGAGCGTGAGAGAAAAAGAGAGGAATAGTTTAGTGTAGTGCCATGATGAGCCAATGGAGTAATATAAATGATATAATACGCGTTGTTGTTTAATAGTTATCTGTAACAGCGTATTACTGTGTGGTAGATAAGTTGAATAAACATTGGAAACGAATCAGGTGCGACTTTACCTTTTTCCTTATGGGCTTTTATGTTTGCTCAATCCCATGAAGAATCATTTTCATGCGAGCAGCCTTTTCCATAAAGTTCGGATGCAATATCTTCCTCTCTGCAGATAAGCCTTCCTTTTCAGTGGATCAGTGTTTGAGAAAATAAGTCTGAATTGTCGTACAACGAGTCCATAAAAACCTACAGCCCAAATCGTAATCCGTAGGCTGAGCGACAATTCTAAAAGTTTAAGAAAATATCACCGGTTAAATGTCGACTGTTGGATACGACACCGAAAAAAAAATACATAGCAAAGAAAACAACGTCCGTGTCCAAAACACCAAATGAAAACAACGCGTAAAGAGAAAACGCAGCGGAGAGAGCCGTGCTTCTCCGGTCCTATTGGTCAGATGACAAGTTGTATTACTCTTTACCTTCTATCCTGTCGCGCTCTCCAGTGTGTCGGGAGGAGGAGGAGGAGGAGGAGGAGGAGGGGGGTCCTTCCTGTTTCTCTGTACTTTTTTGCATCCGACACACACATATAGTCACGGGCACGGTCTTGAGTTTGGGCCGCGCGACGGCTGTCCTCTCAGCTGGAACGAACACGGGCAGTTCACGTGACGTCACGTCGTGCAAGCCAAATCGCAAGTGGGGCGTGGTCTAGAGGAGCCTCAATATTGATGAGACACACCCACCCTCGTGCCACACCTCGAGGAGGCATCCCGTGTACTGTTGTTTTTGTGATCGAGTTGACAGATATCAAAACAATGCATTTCCCCGCACACTGAAATGTGTCGTGTGTAGTGGCGAGTAAGCTTTCTTGTCATGTATGAACATGTGATTTGGCTGTAAATGATGTGTGCAAAAATATTATTAAATAATATTTTATTAAATAAATCTATGTATATATATATATATATATATATATATATATATATATATATATATATATATATATATATATATATATATATATATATATTTATTTATTTATTTATAAATGTATATATAGTACACTAAATATATATACTGCTATTACAAACACCTCAGATTTAGTTAAATATTACTCTGTCGGCCTGTACTGTGTTATAATTAGGCTGAGGATCGTATATTCCATGTCTCTCAGTAATCCAGAGAAAACGTGAGTGTGTGCCGCTTTTCAGGCGAGAGGAATGCAACAGCACGTTGCTTCCTTGGACCGAATCAGCCACGGTAAAATAGCTTTTCCAGGGCACGTGTCCCAGACACGCGGCTATGAAGTCTGTCTGCTCGCCGCTCTAGTTTTGATTGGTTAGAGAAAAACGTGTCTCCGCCTGTACCACGTTCCCATTGGACAGAACTAGGTCAACTTCTCCGCCCCGTGGATTCCCCGATGCTACAGCCGCGTGAGACTAGTTCGAAACACAAAAGCGCGAGGTGTCGCGGACTACTGTACAGAAATACACGCGCATGGTATAGAAAGCGCCGTATGAAATCCCGTTTTCTAAAAGTGGACATACAGGAATACAAAAATGGGGCCCAGAGTGAGGGGATGTACATGTTTTTTGTTTTTATGGCTGACGAATTAACTAGTAACTTGAGTTTTAAAGAAATATACTCAACGCAACATCACATTTTTCACAATGCTGCCATTACAAGGTTTTCCTATCTGATGACTTGTGATACTGTGATGATCAGTTTGATTAATGGAATAATGGAGATAAACATTATTCTTATTAGATATGTTGTGAATTAAGCAGCACATGCCCTGCCATTAATCACGAATATCATATGCATTCGTTTCATACCTACAGAAGATAATCTTTAAGTAAAATAAAATACAAATTTGTTTGTTTTTTAACGGTAAACTCGAAGCAGCACACCACACAACCTCAGACAAAGCCCCCCCCCATCCGTGTGAAATACATGTGACTGCTATACTCAACCTTACAAGCAGACTCAGTGCAGAAATGAACTACTTACTGCCATCTGGTGGCATTTATGTAGCCTACATGTGAAGGATTGCGCACATATTTCATATGGTAGGCACTCACACATATTGAAAATATAAGTTTCATCCCCATATGCAAAGTCTCTCCAATGAAATTTTCCTAAATACTGTATTCAAATGGGATTTATTGATATTTCCACTACATTATCAAACAGTAAAATACACTTCTGTGACACAATTGTATTCAATACCTCCCCTATTGTCGCATTGTCAGAGCAACAATATCTCAGTTTAAATTATGAACACAGTGGAAACACTTGAGAACACTCATGGTTTATTTAATGCTGAAATATAATCAACTACTCAGTAAATAAAGTGATATAAATCTACTTGGAACTATCTTTTTTTCTTTAGAAGAAAAAACAAGGCTTTAGAAGGGTGTGAACATTACAAATGTGAATAAAGTGACGTAATGTACACAAAACGATTTTGTTTGGAACAAAACAAGGCTTAACATGATTGCAGTTCAGCAAAATAAGGATTAAACACAGAGGGAGTTATACATGAGAGGCATGTCGACTGATTGAGTTACACATACATACATGTAATCATACACTGCTTCTATGATAGGTCCTTGTCTTAATGTCTACTGTGCAGTAGAGACAATCACGGCTAAAAAGACCATACAGATAAAATAAGTAGACGTATTTAGCCTCTTTTCAATCTCTTGGTATAAAAGCTATAACATCTTAAACAAACTAAATAGAGTGACATGGAAAGCAAGGCTTTTTGTTAAGTTTCATTTTAGCAGGAGTCCATATACCGCCTACTAATTCACGCTACTTGTGATCATGATTCTAGAGAATTAGCACTTTTCCAAAAGTTGATACTAATAACCTTTAGGGATGTACAGAATAAACCATCATCACAGGTGGGATTTCACAACCTCAGTTCTTAAAAAAAACTGACCAGAGAACAAACATGCACCAACAAGCTGACTATCAACAAATATATTTGTTCCAACGTCCCTACTTCTAGTTAATGCACTTTACATTTTTTAAGAAAATCCTCAGAGCTTCTAAAGGAAGAACAACAAGTTAAGGTACACAGCAGAGACAGTTATAATACAGCAAATTATGTAGAAGGGATGCTAGTGAGGACTCAGAGACGAGAAATACATTAGCAGGTCATGTCACTCAAAACGTTTCTAGTAACAGCACAGTGTCAGCCAAGCATAGTGGCAATGCACTTAAGGGGTTAATGTTCCTATGTAAAAAGTCACTTATTTGAGCCACTTCCAATACATTTGGAAGAATTGTAAGTGACGTTTTGATAGGATGCTCTACAGTAGTTATTAACACAATCCAGTGTTATCGTCGATACAGAAACCAGGCAAGTACAACAACTCTCCAAAGGCAACTGCTCCTCTGAACTTCCTTTCCACTCTACGTTAACCATTCCCATATGTCATTTGTATTTTAGTCGGCGACTCGTGAAGATACTCTCAGTATCCGTACACCTCCGGTTGGTATGAGCTCTCGCTGCTTTCTTCTTGGTTCCCACTCTGTGCCGCCATTTTGGACGGCTTCAGGCTGAGAGTGGACCCCCGCTGGGACCCCTTGGCCCTGCGGCAGCAGAAAGCTCTGTGCCGCTCCAGGAGCGTGGCGTTCCAGAAGCAGGCCGAGCAGCGGCGGCAAGAGAACGACCCTTTGGCACGGTGGGTCGCTCGGTGTATAAAGGCGGCCAGAGGACTGGGCGACTGCCTCCCACACACGCTACACTGCAGACGCTCCTGGGGGGACAAGGCCTTCTGTGGGTGTTTGAGAGCCCTGTGAACCAGCAGCCCTGCTTGGTAAGAAAACATTGCGTTGGGGCATATTGGGCAGGTGAAATTCTTGACCGATTTAAGGGACCTCATAATCTGCACTTTTGCTCCCCCTGTGGTGACGAGCTCGTAGCCTCCCCCTCCGTGTTCCCCCCCTCTTCGAATCTTTAAAAGTAAAGTGCCTGGCTTTTTATTTTTTAACCTCAATCCCGTCGCTGACCCCGTCTTCCTCCACCTGGTGCTCCGTTTACCTCGAGCTGTATCTGATGCCCCCCATTTGGTTCCCATCTCTCCCCTCTGGAGGGAGTTTTTTTTTTTAGCTGGGCGCCTTTTTATTTCCTCGGGCGAAGACTGGAGGCTGGGCTCATGATGGTGTTGGTGGGACTGGTGGGTACTGAGGGGGGGATGATTATGATGCTGATGATGATGATGATGTGAATGGTGATGATGAAGGTGGTGATGCTCGGTGGACGGGAGCTCCGTGAGCGGCTGGAACGGGGCGGTGGTGTGCAGCGTGTGGCTACGCGAGCCCGCCGGGTAGATGTGCTCCCCCTTGACTCCGGCCGGGGAGTGCTGGTGCTGGGCGGGGATGACGGTGGAGTTTGGGGGCAGGGGCTGAGAGTAAGGCAGAGCGTTAGAGGCTGGGGGCTGGGCTGTGGCGGTGTCGTAAAACAAAGGAGAGTAACCGGCGGGGGGCTGCGGGGCAGCCTGGGGATGACCGTGAGTCACGACGCTGTGTCCTCCGTGGGATTCAGCGGACGGAGCCATCTGTAACAGCACGTTGGTGGCGGCCTCGCTCTCCGAGGTGGACTGACCCACATCCGGCCCGCCCCGGCTTTCGGCCGAGCCGCTGCTACCCTCCCGCGGGTTGGACTGCTCGGTGCGTGTCAGTCCGTGCTGCGATTGACGATGTCTGGTGAGGCTGTTGGAATAGGCGAAGGCCTTACCGCACACCTCACAGCAGAATAATTTTTCACTTCCACCTTCGTGCACCGTCTGGTGATGGGCAGTCAGATGGAAGTGATGGCGGAATGACTTCCAGCAAATAGCACAGGTGTAGAGCCGGGGTGGGGGTTGGGTGTCGGATCCTTGAGGCTTTACATCTTGAGCATATGAGTAATAGGAGGAGGAGGTGTTTGCCTCGTTCTGGCTTCCATCTTGGGACCCTCTACACTGGGTGTTTGGGTTAAAGCTGTTCAGAGTCTCCCCAGCTGGTGTGGTGGGAACCTCTTCTATCTCCCCTTTCTGGTGGAGCTTGTTATGCCTCCTGAGGCTTTGGGAGTAGCCAAATTCTTTCCCGCAGATTGCGCATTTGTAATTCTTGGCCCCAGAGTGAACCGTTTGATGCTTGCTCAGGTGAAAGGCCTCTCGGAAATATTTTCCGCAGACAGAGCAGTGGTGCGACTTCTCGCCGGTATGCACGCGGTCGTGCCTACGCAGTGTCTCACGCCGGGCGAATCCCTTGCCACACACACTGCAGAGATACGGACGGGGGAGACCACTGGGTCCGGATCTGGGCGTATACTGCCTGCGTTTAGGAGGTTGACCAGGGGCGTTCGGATCCTTTTTGGCTCGTGGCTTTCGGGGACGCTTTGGTTTGACATTAGCATTCTGTGGGTTACCGTTCATGTTCCCCTGATTCACCCCACCTCTGAAGCTTTTATCTATACCAGACGTGGATGATGGTGAGCCTAGGGGACCTAAGCCTAGACCCCCTAACAAGCCCCCAATAATATCTCCCCGGTCATCACCCCTGTTTCCGCTGCTGCTGGCTGCTGTTATAGCAGAAATAGCATGATTAACAGAACTGGTCACATCGTCTTCTGAGTCATCTAGCAGAGAGGATAGGGGCAGGTGTGGCTGTTGTTGTTGTTGGTGATGCTGGTGATGCTGGCTTTGACTCGGGGGATGAGGATGCAAAGTTGGGGCCAAGGGTGCCTTTCGTAGTGCGGGGCCTCCCATCCCACCCCCACACGGGGAGGCACCCGAATAGCCCGGAGAGGGGTTACCTTGAGAATGGTGGTCATCATGGTAACCTGTATATCGATTACGAGAGTAGTCAGAGGGATATTTACCATCTCCTCTGTCCCTCTCGTTTGGATTCCCTCCCCTCCCGGGTTGAAAAATACCATCACAGACTAGCCCAGATTTTGGCTCCCCTTCCCCCACCACAATGACACCATCATCCTCTTCAGTTTTCCCATAAATCACACCTCTGTTCACCTGGTACGTTTCCCCATTCCTACTCCCCGTCTCACTACTGCAACCTAGTCTGTCATTCCCATCCAGGCCTGTCTTGTCGCACCTCTGTTTGGGACCCCTACCTGGCTTGCCGCACGTTCCCGAGGCAGCATGGTTGAGAAGAGAGGTGCTCTCTCTAAAGGAGCGTCCACAGGCTGGACATCTGAATGGCTTCTCTTCATGAATCTTCTCATGACGAGTCAGTGACTCTCTGCGGTTAAAAGCACGAGAGCAGGTGGAGCAGCCGTAGGGCCGGGCCGACGAGTGTATGACCCCATGCTGTAGTAGGTGTCCCTTCTTTTTAAAGCCCTTGCCACAATCAGAGCAACTAAACATCTTATCTGGGCTCGAACAGGAATTAACAGAGGGCGGCGCTGTGTCTTGTGTGGAGTGGGGAAGGCTTGGGTCTAGTTGTGCTTTGATGTGAATTGGATTTGGGCCGGTCGCAGATGTGTTGCTTGTACCTGCTGCTGTAGGTTCATGCATGCGCAGATGTCTTCGAAGACTCGACAGGTGATTAAAGCTCTTGTTACACTCCCCACAGTTGTAGACACAGTCCTCTTCAGGCTGCGTGGTATTGTGTTGCAAGGGGCCTTGGTTATCTCGTTTGGAAAGGTGTGAATTATTATTAACCTGCACTGAAGCCACAGTAGAGGGGGCAGAAGAAGAAGAAGAAACTACAGAGGATGAGGAAGAGGAAGCATGGAGGGCGGGGTTCTCCCCTCCAACGCCACCTCCAATTAATGCCGGTGGTTGACCATGGCTAAGCCCTCCTCCACTACTGCTTGCATTAGGGTTCCCACCGTGGCTGCTATGCCCATGGCTACTGCTGTTACTACTAACATTATCAGATTTTCTCTGGGGTAAGTAGCCCGCCATCGCTTTCTTCCTCCTACTGCTGCTACCGCTTCCCCCTCCACTGTTCTCCCCTTTACCATCATCTTTTGACAAGGACAAATGAAGTGGTAAGGGGAGGGGCAAGCCAGCCTCCTGCTGCATTAGGGACGCTATTTGATTAGATGAGAGGACCGGGATGCCCTGGAAGTCAAAACCACTCAGGGAAGATGGCTGGGAGCCTGGGTGGAGGTGGTGATGAGAGTGAGAGTGAGGATGGGACAGGCTGTGGGGTGGCAGTTGTTGTTGCAGTGGAGGCTGCTGCGGGGGCGGCTGTGGCTGGGCAGTAGAGTGCCCGTGGGAGTGTGAAGAATGCAAAGCTGGCGGTGGAGCAAGGCCGGAACTAGAATCCCCACCTGACTGACTTAAACCTATCCCCAGGTGGTTGTGGGTGCCTTGTTGAACGAGAAATTGCTCTAAACTAGCATTGGCAGGCACCCCAGAAAGGAAATACTGATTAGCTGCCAGCATGCAACTGAACTGTTGATGAAGGCTGCGTGCATCAGACTGCGTCCCGACGAGCTGATGTCCCAGTGTACTGACTGCACTGCTGCTCGAAGGGTTGTTAGAGGTGGCCACAGAGCTAGAGGGGGACGGAGAAGAGGAAGAGGGGCCAGGGGATGCTTGAGGGACAGAGAGGCCAGGATGTAGGGGAGGAGGGAGTGGAGGTGCAGATGTTACCAGTCCTCCTAAACCCCCAGAACTCCCACCAGCACTGCTTCCCCCAGCAAAGTGCTCAAAGCGGCTCACACTGGGGTGCAGCTGCTCCTGTGCTAGTGGGCTCTCAGAAGGATGGAAGGACCGGAGGAACTGGGGGTAGCTGGAAGAGTGGCTGGAGCTGCTGCCACTCATCTTACTGGACTTGGAGCGGGAGCTTTGGGACGAGGAAGGCTGTTGTTGCAGGGGTGGGGGAGGAGGGGCGCTCATTTTGGCAAAAATGGATGCAGAATCTGAAAAGGCGTTGCTTCTGGACCCCTGGAGGGGGCCCAAGCCCAGCCCGGAAAGAAGCGCTCCAGAAGACTCAGCCTGTTGCTGCTGCTGTTGAAGCTGATGCTGGTGCAATTGAACTTGCTGTTGATGCTGCAGCTGTCGGTCTAGACCAAGGCCTTTGAACTGGTGTGCCTGGTGCCCACTTAACATCTCTATAATGTCCAAATTGTATTTTCCAAATTGGAACATTTCCCACTCACTGGCACATGGGGGTGTCGGGGCCACACCTCCTGCGCCTGGCCCCGCGACGATGATCCCACCGCTGCTAACGGAGGCACTCCGTCCGAACGGCGATGCTATGTTACTACTTCCTCTGGAAAAGCTGAAGTCCGTTCGGCTTGAATCTAAGCTCCTCCCAATGACACTGCCGCTACTGGCTCCTGGACGGTTGCTTCGACTGCTGCTACTTCCTCCAGAACGTCCGCTGACCTCACTCTCCATTCAAAAGGAGAGGGGACAGGTCTAAGAGACTTGTTTGGTTTAATAGTGTCTGTAGGGGACTTAACAGGTCTTTGACTGAGTTTGACTGATCACTAGATTATTGCAAAATAGCACACAATGTTTTTTAGGCAGTTGTTCTAAACTGGTTAGGGTGTTCAGATCCATGGTTTTCCTTCATCCAGGAAAGTGTCACCATCTCCATTCTGCCAGAAGGTTCCTAGAACTTAAAAAGACAAATGCGGGGCAGATAAAATAATGGAGTGGAACAGTGAAACGAGTCACACAATATCCTAAAGCTATTTCACATATTTTCTATGACACATAGCTAAATATCCACATTTCCAAAAACCTATTATGACAGCATATTCATTTTTTTTATTTGAATTGGCAAACAGTATCACTCACCTGCCAGTTATCCATAAAGCATACCTTGACCAGAACCATTTTTGGCGTTTAGTCCTATTTGATTCTCTGGCACCATTTTACTAATTCCTATTATGTAAAAATGTGTTATTGGAATGTGTTAATCGGGCCAGGGTTATTCACTGCTAACAAACTATGAACCATCTGTCAGAGCTTGGGGAATACTCTGGGTATCCCGAACTCGAACCATTTAGTATTTAAATAAACTCTTCATACTGTACTCACTATTTTTTTACTATTTAGTGTTATTATTATCGAAAAGTACTTGGTTAAGTTGAATCTGTGAGTCTTAGATAAGGTTTAATCGTAATTACACATTGCTAAAGACAAATTGAAAGAATAAGCCGTCCAACAGAATCATTTCATAATAACAGCATAACAAGCAATAACAAGCAGTGCTGTTATTCACAAAACACAGAATTTCGTCTGTTTTTGTTGTGATTCACTTTTCCACTATGCAACTTGTTATAACAAACTGTATCAAGTTTGATTGACATCGACAGGGTGATGGGTTCGAGGCATGCTAGGCACTTTTGGTATTGCGATACGCTTTAGGAAGAATCATCCACCAAATGGCATATCAAATATTTTCCGTCTAAAGTAAGTTTTATTTTATAATTAAAACTGTTCCTTTATTGTTATCATTCAACCAATATCCATTTGATTATTTCATTCAAAATCATCATAATCGATTGTTTTTTTGTTGTCATTTTGTATTATTAACCATGTGTTACCTATCTTTCCTTTTTATACAGTTAATAATGGCAATGGTGTGGTCCACCATTTACAGATAGTATGCAAACATAACAACATAAGAAACAACACCGTTTTTTTTCATCTTAAGCGATTATGCAGAGAGCCAGAGAAAGAGACAGAGACAGAGAGAAAGAGAGAGAGAGAATACTTATTGCAAGGAGATTTAGAATGTTAATAATATGGAGAAATGTCACTGTTTAGGGAATTATTCTTTGTTTATTCTTTCTCTGAATATAATTAGGGGATAGGAGTGAATGTTCACCAATGTAGGCCAAAATGTGCTTATGGATAACGTGTTTACAAAGTCAAAACGTTCCTTATTTTCACCGTAATAAAACCATTTTTACGTTTTCTGTCATTGCAGAAATTAAGATTTTAAAACAATCTGCATTATGGGTGTTTCATCAACAATACAAATACATTTTTAAAAAAAAGCAAAAAAACTCAAACAAACTTTTCATCCTCAAGTTACAGACATTTATTATTTTTTTGTTTTTATTAATCATGAAATGTGAAAAACAGTGAGTTTGTTTGTACTTTCCCCATATGTTCAGAAATGTTTCTGCTTGGGGATTAGAATAAAGTTGTAATACAAATGTCATTACTAATAAAATACAAGATAGTGATACAAAGAAAACATGATTTTTGGATTATATTGGTTTGAATTCAAGTTTTAAATGAATAGGCTGTCATTGGTGGGGAGTCAAATTAACAATGTTCAATTCAATTTCGTATGAGCAGCACCACACCAAATCGGATCAAAAATATAAATATCATAGCCTATTAACATCATGTTATAAACCAACGTAACAAAAAAACCTGACCACTGAAATCACTAATGAAAACATACGACACAATTCCTAATACGTTTAAGACAATAACCCTTAAAACTTCCAATTGATGATGCATTAAGATACAATTATTGGTTCCTAGTGTAGATTGCCTTATAAACAATGCAATTTGCTCACCTTTTATATCCTTACCGTGTCCCTTAATCCAAAGTAACGGCACAGTGTGGAAGAGGAGTCCCCTGGCCGAGGAGGGGGATGTGTTATCACCTATTGGATTGCCTCTCATTTTAATGGAAATACGTAACCCTAAAGAAGAAAAACACATTCACATCTGTACTGAACGGGTATACAGTGTAAACAACACGAATACACTCACTTGCAATGCATGCATGCGGTTTTGGAAGCGCACTTGTTCAATCGGTTAACTATGCAAAACTCCACAGTTGTTTACAAGCATCTTACTTTGCACCACAGAGTATGCTTTAGGTTTTTATTTCAACCGCATGCAAGATGTCACAGGCTATCGTCTAAACCCTATAACAGAGCACAGCTAACGCAGGCCAATACTCCCATCCGCTATAATAAATAAAAAACTCACAGTCGGACTAATGTAACGTTGTGCTGTGCTGACGCTATATATCCGCGTAACGTATATTCTGCTAATGTTTACCTACGCATCGAGATGGATGAGGCCCGTCACGCCTTCTCCGTCCGGCTGCTCACCGTCCTCCGCCGAGTCCCTGTCTGCGTGCTGTTCTCCCCTCGCCAGCCACAGCCATTTTCACTGATGCTGAGCACCCGAAAGAAGACACTTTACTCCGTTATAACCAGCCGTAACGGAAGCTGTGACACTACCGTCGACATGTGTCTGCGGAAGTGTGGAAAAACAGCAGACGGTAGTGTTGTTTCGTCGACCAAAAACAGTTTTGATAGTCCGCAATAATAATCATTTGGGGTAAAAGTGAGTGACGTGTGCTCACCATTGGCCCTTTCCGGCCTCGGTAATATTTCCGGGTAGCCCCGTTTCAGCATGCGGACGTTTTTTAACCCAGGACCAATTCAACGGTTGTGATGCATTTCATTGATAAATACAAGTCTGGTTTTTCATTTTATTGTTATACCTGTAGAATGTTAATGTACAACTTTCTGACATTGTATTCGGATTTTACTTTCTGATTCACTTTATTCCATGATTGTACAAATGGACGATGCTCATGCTTGCCTCAATTATATTGTAACGTAGCCTATTGCTTTTAACGATACAGTGGGAATTCAATAGATCACAAATGTCATTGGTTACAATTGAAATAGCCTTGTGTTGCCTCTCCCACGTTCCTGGTGAAGAAGGATAGCTGTTAATTGCCAATGGGATCCTTCAACGAAGTACAAAAATACAATTAGATATTGCCGGGAAATCATCCTTAGGTGATGGTTTGGTTTATTGATAAATGGTAAATGCCTTGATGTAGACTATTTTAAGTAAACCTATTTGTCAGTGAAACAAATAACACTAGACACACTTATAGTATTTTCTATCTATTTATGGTAGGTTGTTTACATGTTATAAAATGGTTAATTGTTGGAGAAGGGTTGACCCATGTTTACATTAAAATATAGGCCTGTGTATGAAAAATAAGATTCCATCAATAATAGTAGTTTTCCACCAACTTTATTATACAAATTATTTATAAGTCACTGTAATAATCAAGGGGGTCAATGCGTTCAGAAATAACAAAATATTTAGTTTAATTGTTGTAGTCATGAACACAGATTCATGATACTCATTGTGGGACAATGTCCAACACTATCTTTACAATTTCCAGTCAAATATAGGTTAATATTAAACTCACCATGACCAATTATTATAATAAATGAATTCATAATGGCTATGTAGTTACATACACCATATTCATTAATTTCTTTCGGGAAAGTCATTTAATTTGTCTGGGCTACGCTAAAGATTTCAATACTGAAAAAAGCATATCCCTTTGCCACATAATAGGCTATGACAATAAAAAGACAACAAAAATGTAATGAATTTGGCACTGTACAATTCATTAAATACGGACACATCTCTATGTTGAATCTTCAAATTAATGTTGAAGAGAGAACTCATTAAAATATTCTGATTGTACTAGCTATACAAAATACAATACTTGCACAAATTAGGTTAACCATTTATAAAATCTTGATGACTCCTCGATGGATATGGCTTGTGTAATATTACAGACTTTGCTACAGACCATTTGTGGCTTTATTTAAAAATACAAATCTAATATTACTGTTCACTCTCTGTTCCATTTTCCTGAATAAGACACTGTACCCAAAACATTCAGATTACCATTAAGGTCTGTCCAACCTGGCTTATCCACATTCATCCAAACACACATACATTATGGCATCATGGGTAGTGTGTATAACCCATTTTTATTCAGTCAGGCTCAGTGGCATAGAGATCTCATAATATCTCTTTATCAGGCTATATTCATAATTTCCGGCCCTAACTCCCATTCTGTATCCTTCACTGGCTTTGTGAGAACCTTATAAACACACATGCATTGGATATAGGTGCTTTTTAACAGACAATTTCGTACCAAAGTGGAAAACCTAAGCATCACAAAAAAGTTAATAAGGCCAGTGTTTAGGCATTACTCATCCCGCTGGACATTGGCCGTTACCATCGTTGGCTTTACATCTGAGCACATCTTCAATGCCTCGTTATGAAATGTGGCTGGCATGCGTTGAGATTCACAATGTCTGTTTAAAACTCGGATTCATGATCAGATGTAACAAAAACCAACTACTTGTGAGAACGCTAGTTATTTAAAAACATAAACACTTAAATCCCACCGAGTAAAAGAACATCACATCATAACATAATTGTTAATAATAACAATAACAGTTATAATAATCATTAATAATAACACTGCATCATATTCAGAACAACTACATTTAGCACTATGTATAGGAAGTTTGTCCAAATGAAATCTGTGTTTCTGTAATCAGCATGACATCTGGCTATCCTCTCGGTGGATCAAACCCAAACTAAATTGTTCTTTCAAAGTCATAGTGCTCACCTCTAATCACCTTTACTCTATCATCTATCATCACTATTTAAAAACAAAAGATCGCACTTGATATCTCATTAACCTGTCACACAACCTCGCTTCTACTGAATGTAAACCTTAAGAAATCGATACATCTATGTTTGTATCTGGTGCAAATATCTGGGGGGGGGGGGGGGGGAAGCTTTGTGCAAAGTTTTGTCTTAAAAAGTTTTGTCTTGAATGGTGCTTCTTAAACTGCGCTTGTTAATCTTTTTCTTTACACATTAATACTTAATACAACATGACAATATCAACACAAAATCAAGAGAAAGATACCATCGTATATGTACCACAGATATCACATACTATATCGAGTTAGGATAGCCCTTAGTATTGATAAGCGTTGTTATTGATATAAGATGAAGATATTTTCATACTCAGGATGGCTGAAGTGCGTTATGATACAGCAGGTGTTTCAGATGGAAAGGGCATCCTCGCCATCCAGCGTTCATTCGGCATTTGTGGTTCTTCTCTGAGAGAGAAAAAATATTTGTTCACGGAAATGCCTATTTTGGACTTTAAAAAATGTCACTATAGTTGTTAGATGTGTTTTTTTTTCCTCTTTCACCAGGTGAGAATACAAAAATGGTGATTGTCGGACCAGCTTCTTCTGTGGTATCTTCTTTGAATCTCCATAAATGGCTTTGAAAGACAAGTTGTGTAAGTGCAACCCCTGCATCAGTGTCTATTCATTTGTGCTCTGTGAGAGAAAACCTGTGCTCGCCTGCGCAGCCTACATTAAAGTAAGCCGGCCTTTGATTTAAAATCAGTAAACTTGATAGAAACGTCTGTGTTATGCTATACTTTCTATCTATCTCTTGGCTAACGCAAACGATATATTGATATATATATTAATATATATATATATATATGTGTCAGAAGGAAACGGAATCCTCTAGCGCATGATAATTGTCAACTAGAACGGTGATCATTGTTGAGGTTTACTCTCTTTCTCCTGGTTGAATGATCTATAAGGACACATGGAAAGTTAGGCAACCCAGGCAGCTGATGTGTGTTGAGTGAGGGTTACCCCAGCAGTTGAACTGGGCAATTCATGACAGCCGATTACTTCCAGGAATCTTTGTGTCCAGAAGTGAACAAAGCGTGCATTCCGAAACCACCCACCTCTACCACCTCAGAGCAACAATAACAACAACCACAACAAAATCTGTCTTCCTTGTGTGAGGAATAACCGGTTCTGTCAATCTGAGGCAGAACCGGTCGACCCCCCCCCCCGACCCCATGTCCAGTTCATCTGAATTCATCTGGTCCACAAGGCTATGGATCCATGGGCTTGAGTTTGGAAATCACGGTTGGCAAGTACTTAGAAGGTCACAAAATCCGGTCGGTAATTGATTCAGTTCTTCATTAAATGCTTCATTAAAAATTCCTTCCGTGTCTCCTCTTCTCACTGCTGTCATCTCAGCGTCTCACTTCCTATCTAATATGGCTCCTGAGTTCTTTTTTGAAAGACATAAAAAAAGTTATGAAAACTTTCGTTCTTGTGTTTTTTTGTCTGTTCTTGTAGTCTTTTTAATGTCATGGCATCAATGTATATGGCAAATTGTGTTATGAAAATATGGCTGATGAGAGAATCACATAACAAAAATTTGACCAGATACTCTCTACTATGATTAACTTGATAAGTAATTGTATTGACGCTATCTAATTACCAGGTAACGATATCAATTTAAAAAGTCTAAACACTACTCAAGCCCTCAGCTTCCCACTTTATTATATTACTCTAAACTAAACTATGGGTTTCCAAATAATCTAGATTATATTTGATAATAATATTATGTAATATTGTGCAGAGGGGACACCTATTCCCAAAGATTATGTGCGGTGAAACTGCAGGCCAAGAACCTTACACGGTCACCTCATTTTTACTTCCTGTCCTAATTCCCTGGCTGCTTCCTCCACTCCCCCCTCCTGAGCCTCCACCGCCCCCTCCTGGTATAAAATGTAACTGCTCAATTGTGTTCTGCCTCTTTGTGGCAAAAGCCATCCTTCTAGCAGTGTGCCCCCCCAGTGTCCCCGTTCCCATGACGACCCCGGCACCGGGCATCTCACCCGCCCAGCCCATGCCCCCGCTCATGTGGCCGGTCGTGCCCGGGTTCCTCTCCTGCTCCCGGCCGGACGTGGGGTGAGAGTTCATCTTGATCATGTGATGGCGGTCGAGTGAGGGGGTGGCGCAGACATTTTGCTGGGACTGGGCCTTCTGCTGGGGTGTCAGCCGGGGTAGAGTGGGCACCATCCCGCCTCCTCCTCCGTGGGCGTAGGGATCCACCACCCCCACGCCCATCCTCTCCTCCAGGTGGTCCGGGGACATCAGCAGCCTCTCCTGTCGGTCCTGTCTCTCCTGCCGCTCCTGTCTCTCCTGCCTCTCCTGCCTCTCCTGGGTCTTACGCGTGAGGGTCTGGGTGTTTGAGTTTTTGTTGGAAGCAGCGGCGGCCATGGCTTTGTAGTACTGGTGCTGTTGGTTCTTGGAGAGGCGCGACAGGGTGCCTGTGTTCCCGGGCACGTCGCCCATGTTGAGCAGCTGGTCCTGGGACTTGACCTTCCTCGTGGGCTTGGAGAGGGTGTCGTAGTTGGGGTTGTACTGGGGCTCCGGCGGGTCGAGGGGGTACGGGTTGGGGGTGGGCGAGGTAGGCATGCCGGCGGGGGGGATCCAGGGGCGGGTGGCGTGCCTCGGGAGGGTTCCCCTGCCACTGAGGGTGTAGTCGCCGCCCCAGTGGAGGTGGTGCTGGGAGGACTGCAAGGCGGGCTGTGCAGTATGAGGTCGGCGCTTGGTGGTGCAGTAACCAGAGGAGTACTCATCCAGACCTTTCTCTGAAAGTCACAAAAAGGCAATCACTTCAACAAGCCTTACTTAATGGGGCTGTCTCTTGACTTAATGAGGCCGTCTCTTTACCTAATGTGGCAGTCCCCTTAGTTATTGAAGCAGTCCCCTTACTTATTGAGCAGTCACCGTTTAATGAAGCAGTCCCCTTACTTATTGAAGCAGTCCCCTTACTTATTGAAGCAGTCCCCTTACTTATTGAGCGGCACCCATACCTAATGAAGCAGTCACCTTACTTATTGAAGCAGCCCCTTACTTAATGAAGCAGTCACCTTACTTAATGAAGCAGTCATTTTACTTATTGAGCAGTCCCCTTACTTATTGAAGCAGTCCCCTTACTTATTGAGCGGCACCCATACCTAATGAAGCAGTCACCTCACTTATTGAAGCAGTCCCCTTACTTATTGAGCAGTCCCCATACTTAATGAAGCAGTCACCTTACTTAATGAAGCAGCCCCTTACTTAATGAAGCAGTCACCTTACTTAATTAAGCAGTCCCCTTACTTAATGAAGCAGTCCCCTTACTTATTGAGCGGTCTCTTTACTTAATGAAGAAGTCACCTTACTTAATGAAGCAGTCATTTTACTTATTGAGCAGTCCCCTTACTTAATGAAGCAGTCCCCTTACTTATTGAGCAGCGCCCATACCTAATGAAGCTGTCACCTTCCTTATTGAGCAATCCCCATACTTAATGAAGCAGTTACCTTGCTTAATGTAGCAGCCCCTTACTTAATGAAGCAGTGACCTTACTTAATGAAGCAGACCTTTTACTTATTGAGCAGTCCCCTTACTTAATGAAGCAGTCCTCACACTGAAATTCTTTAAACCCCAAATTAAAAACTGTAAACTGAAGGGTTAGGGATAGGGTTAGACATATATTACAATTGAAAAAATAAAATACAATACAACAAAAAAAATGCATATCATTCATTTAAATAAAGAGCAGCACTGTAACCATATAATTTAGGTGCTATTGGCCACGGTATAATCTCTGTATTTTAATTCTAACTTTGAATCAGGCCAAGGATAAGACCTGCCAATATATAAACATTAGCAGAGTATCTAGATTCTTAATCTAACAGTTATCCCTTACCCAGGCGCTTCAGAGAGGAGTAGCGGTTGAGCTCGGGCTTGGTGGCGCTCTCGTAGGACGGGGGGAGCTGGGCCAGGTTGTGCAGGGAGTGGTGGAAGGAGGGCTGGGACTTGGTGTTGTTGTGCTTGCTGGAGAGCAGCGTCCCTCCAGCTGCCAGCTGAGCGTTGTTCATCCGCGGGGTGCGCTCTACAAAGACAACGTGATGAGAAGCCTGTATTCACCGGCACTGCGTGATTTGCAACTATACCGAGCATCGTCATGTTGCTAACTCATGGTGGCACTCAAATTCAAAGTTCATTTATGAAGAAAGAGTTTAATCAAACGTGTGATTACCCCTATTTTTTTTTTTTTTCACCATAGAGCCTACTTTTGAGGTTGAATTAAGTAAATGAATCTTTGTTTCCGATATATGGTGTTTGAAGAGAGTAGCGATTGCCAGATGTCTTACCAATGGTGGCGGTGTGTTTGGGGCTGGAGCCTGATGAATGGATGAAATTGTGCTGCAGATTGCCCACTGTCAGAGTCAAACAACATCAGCTGATTAGATATGCACCAGTGTGATCATCAGCCAAACGTTTGGAAGGAGTTTCACATTTAAAATATCTGCGTGCGTAGATTCAATCATTTTAGTTTGCACCTTTAACAGTACAGCAATGCATTTTCTGATTATTCACATGCATGATTTTGTTAACACCTTGAGAAATAGGAGACAAATACAGATTCACCATTTGGCTGAAAATTCAGCATTCCAGTTAGTGCAGATAACGTGTCTGTTATTAGCTTTTTGATATTGAAGCTTGCCAATAACACTTGATGGCAGGCATTACTAAACACGGACTTGCACAAACAGGACAAGCACAGTTCTACATTTAGTATTTTATCCAAAGCGGCTTACAGGTAAGGCTGAGAACAATAAAAGCATGCAATCAAAATCCATGATTAATTAGAAACCTTTCCAAATGCTGCACGGCCAAGCATCAACAATTCAACATGTTCTATCCTATCAATTATTCTCTATTAAAATAAAGTGGTAACTTCTGCATTGTAAAACGTATCAAGCATCATTTCATCTCCTCTCATCACAGGTCAGCGC
Source organism: Gadus chalcogrammus (assembly GCF_026213295.1). Classification (NCBI taxonomy): domain Eukaryota; kingdom Metazoa; phylum Chordata; class Actinopteri; order Gadiformes; family Gadidae; genus Gadus; species Gadus chalcogrammus. The sequence continues at coordinate 5,952,159 of NC_079422.1, forward strand.
TCACATCTGTTGTCCTTGCTGGGCAGTCCGCCGGGGGCATAGTGGTTCTTCGGAGGGCGTCCCAGGGTCCCGCCCCCCTGTCCGTCTGCCACCGTCAGCGCCATGCTGTTGTTCCTCTCGTCCTGCTGCACAGGGCTGGACTGGTGGCGCAGCATGTCAACCAAGGCTCTAACCCGGGCACACACACACACACACACACACACAGGGTGATCAGAACACCACAGCACACCGTACAGGCTGCTCAGGAGAACCAGACAAGTTGCTTTACCCACACAAGGAATTCATTTTGGTACGTTGGTGAAAGACACAATCTGCGATACAATCATTCTGAATATTCACACCATATAAAGTAGGAGCAGCAAAAAATATATCATTGCATGGTTGGTTCAAGAAAAGGTTTTGAGGGATATAAACATAATTATTGAAAATATTGAAATGATAAAAAATATTAATTTTCTTTCCAAAATGTCATTGATGATCGTTTGAATATGCCAAAATTGCTTTATTACCCAATATTGTATTGCTTAGGATTGAAACATTCAGCCCTCTTCAGAAAGTGAGTTTAGAATGTCTCTTGAATAGACCTTTGTTTAATTGAAAGGGCAGTACAATTAAATGGTACACCTTACACAAAAATTATTTCACAATATCTTGCTCTAGCATTACCCTTTGAATATATGTATGACATCCATCGAAATATCATTTAGCAGCATATAGCTGAAAACCAAATACTATAACCCTTATACAACCCTCACATACAATTCGTTAGTAACTCAGCAGTCCAAAGCGACTCAAAGTCATCAAATTAAGGCTGCAGCTTCTTAGATGAGGCCTCTTTCTGAGGTAAGCTGGGGATATTAGAGATCAACTCCAGTCACTTTGGCTGGGAATCAAGCCCCTTACCCACTATACTAACCTGCCCGGATACAGTCATGAGTCAGAGCATGCGCACAGACAGACAGATAAACACCCACCTGGGCATGTTCAGGTCTCTGTGGTTAGCCTCCTGCTGCACCTTGTTGAACACAACCTTGATCCCCACGGCAACGGCCACCATAAACACCACAACGCCACCAATGACAAAGCCTGTGTTGTGGCTTTGCATCCTTAATGGATCAATGGTCCCCATGGGATCCACCACGGAGCTGATGTCGATGGCCGGGGTCTTGGCCCAGTCCGGGGAGTCGTAGTTCTTGCACAAGTGCTGCTCCAGCTGCTGTCCACGCTCCGGGCAGCAGAAGCGGAAGTGGCAGCTCCCGCAGCAGTAGATGTACGTGTCCTTGGAGCAGTTGAAGGCACTGTCGAACTGGCCCATGACGTCATAGTAACCCTGGCACACGTCCACGTCCACCAGCCGCCGCGGAGGGGGCGCCACCTGGGCCGCACCCAAGGGGGGGGCCAGGGCATCCGCTGCGGTGCCGTTCTTGGTGAACATGACCTGGGGCAGGGGTCTGGGGGGCGTCTCCAGAACTCTCTCCGGGAGTTCATCCACCGGTTGGCTCCAGCTCCGGAGCCCTGCTGGCTGCGGGTTCGCCTGGATGTCGATGGGGCGGCCTGGGGGGCTCGGGGCGGGCTTTGGCCTCTCGGTCAACAGCCTTGTGAGGAAGTTGGCGTCCCGGGGAGAGGGAGGTGGGGAAGGCTCCTTGGCGGAGGTCAGTTGGGCAGTCAGGAGGAGAAGCAGGGAGACGGCGAGGAATCTGCGATCCGTGGTGGGTGTCATCTTTACATGACTAAGAGCTCTATTTTGTCTATGATTCAATGTGGTTACAACACTGTGTTTGCCTTTCCTGTGCAACCAATAAAATAGGATGTGGAACATTTCAGTGGAATGTTGGACTTGCCGTCAATTAATGTCAAAAACATTTTCGATCAATGATATTGTCGGGTGGAAATCGTATTCATAATAATGTTATTACTGTAAATATATGAATGGTTGCTTGAGTGCTATTTAAATCAATTAAATAGACTACTGTAGAGGAAGAACTGTTTTCAGAGTAACCTCCGTTTAGGATGTCAATAACTAGCGACAGGTATTTACAGTTTCCTTTTACCACTGGAACCAAGCTTTGATACATCAGGTCCTTCTTTTCCCTAGGCTGCCACGTCTCACTCCCTACGACTATCAAAGAGACGTGATGTAAAAGATAGGGAAAGAAACAGGCCTCTCATGCTTGTTCTAGGTGGCTCACAGTGCAGTATGCTTTACCTTGCCGGAACAAAAGCAATATCTGCTGTGCCGTGGTATGTACTTTAATCAATAAAGCAAACAGCGGGCAGAGGTTACTGTGTTCAGGGGAATAGGACAATCCTATATGCCACAACCCCTGATTGTAGCACTTGTTAAGCACGGGCGAGGGCGTTTTAAGAGGATTTTTGTAAAAATGTAAACAATTTTATCTGTGGTCTCTGATCATGGTTGATTTTATTTCAGATTCACATTCAGATTTGGCTCTTACCTACCAATTAGCCGATTGGCTTTGAAAAAGATATTATATCTTTAGTTCTGTTTTTTCTTTGAAACAGTGTTAAAATAAGCATTTCACGCATATAACTTCCCCCTTCCCTATAAAAGGAAGAAGGACTGATCTAAAGACCTACCTGGGATGAGGCCTTGGTTATCTAATATAGGGGGGTTATCCTCATGGTTAATTTCTGTTGGCACAAATTATATACACATGAATGACTGCCCTATGGGTTTTTATATAAGAATCTCAAAATAAATTCTAGTTTATGATTGGAAAAAGGATAAATGGAATGCTTGAGAATTAAGGGAAATCTTGAATGCACTTAACTTAAGGTAAATTTGGCAGTTTTAATCCTGTTGTATGCGGTTCAAATTAAAAAAAGAATTGTATAGCAATTTACATGTGCAATTTCTGATTGGTTGCTGCTGTTTAAAGAATATCAGTTTTTGTTGAGAAATATGTAAATGTGTGAGGTTATTGTGTTGGAGGTGTTGGCAATAGCAGAGAGAGGCAGATCTGTCTCCCACAGAAATTATAATTACATATAATTATCAAAACGGCCCTATCTGTTGCAGAGAATGTAGGCACGACTGGGGGAGACAAAGTGTTGAAAGTGCTGATGGATCCACTTGTTTCACTTGGTTGTTCCTCTAACCTTCTGCAAGGAGTTCATCTGGGAGAGACAATGAAACGTACAAAGCAGCAGTTCTCAGACTGACTAATCTTGGAGAAAACACTTTTGTTGCCTGTAAATTATCGTCCTGTTTTTCCCGAGGAGCGTCCTAATGTTACATGGCGATAATGGGAGCTGGAATGTATCGGTTGTATCCACTGAAATACAAATAGAAAACACACTTCATTAGCAATAATCACGTAAACTGTCTGTAAACCTTGACACCACACATCTTTACAGTCCTGTATGCAGACACAAACATGCAAATTTTTTGTAAATCATTCACATTTCTATGTTTCCCACTTGCATGTGTTGTGGAAGTGTGTGTGTGTGTTCATGTATGTCCCTTTTTGGCAATAGACATGAGTGTGTGTGTGTGTGTGTGTGTGTGTGTGTGTGTGTGTGTGTGTGTGTGTGTGTGTGTGTGTGTGTGTGTGTGTGTGTGTGTGTGTGTGTGTGTGTGTGTGTGTGTGTGTGTGTGTGTGTGTGTGTGTGTGTGTGTGTGTGTTTGTGTGTGTGTGCTTGTGCATCTGCAGAAGCAAAGTCAATGATAGAGAAGGAGAATATCAGAAAAGGGGAGAGAAGAGAGAGACGGAGGCAGAAGCAGAGTGAGAGAGAGAAAGAGAAGGAAAGGTAGAGAGAAGAAAGAGAGAGAGAGAGAGAGAGAGAGAGAGAGAGAGAGAGAGAGAGAGAGAGAGAGAGAGAGAGAGAGAGAGAGTCAGAGAGAGCGAAATAGAGATAGAGGGAGGGAGAGAGAGAGAGAGAGGGGGGGGGAGAGAGAGAGAGAGAGGGGGGGGGGAGAGGGGGGAGAGAGAGAGAGAGAGGGGGGGGAGCATGTGAAGCAAAGGGAAAAATGTAGGGTAGGGATTTAAACGAGCAAAGAAACCGTGGTGAGCGGGAAGAGCCAGAGGTATAGATGCAGAGACGACCATGAGTGGGAGGGCTGTGTGTGTGGGTGGCACAGAATCAAGTACATTTCTCCCAGCACTTAGCAGTACGACACAGCAGAGCACACAAACACCACCAAATAGATCCTCACATACATGCCCAGATGAGATAACATCATAAACCGATCCAGCAACACAAAACACATTTGGTGGCATTTTAAATAGGGGAAAATCAAGATTGGTCAATTGTGAAATGCTGCATGTCTCTGCATACAGTTTGTGTGTGTGTGTGTGTGTGTGTGTGTGTGTGTGTGTGTGTGTGTGTGTGTGTGTGCGTGCGTGCGTGCGTGCGTGCGTGCGTGCGTGCGTGCGTGCGTGCGTGCGTGCGTGCGTGCGTGCGTGCGTGCGTGCGTGCGTGCGTGCGTGTGTGTGTGTGTGTGTGTGTGTGCATGTTTGCTTGCATGTGTGTGTGTGTGTGTGTGCATGAATGTATGTAACATTGTAAGCGGTACATTGCATGACCACTTGTATAATAAACCTTGGTGTAGTCTGTCTCTATGCCCAACTCCTTTATTTCTCTGTGCTTTCTCCTTCTCCCTTTTCTCCCTCATTCTCCCTTTCTCTCTTTCTCAGATTCTGTGCGTGGGTTGAGGCAGCTAACTCTCTCAGAATAGCACTGCAGCTCCGTCTGTATGCTAGTGAAAGAGGCAGTGAAATAAAATGAGGTACAATCCAGTCTTCACCTTCACATTAGCTAAAAAAGATTTCAAGGTATCTCCCTTTTTCTTGTTTAACAGCAGGGACACAAGGCTGTGTTATGAAGTCCCCTGCGAAAAAACATCCTACATTTTTTGTGTCTTTGTCATGACCACCTACTTTAGTTTATGATGGGGTTTATGTACACCTACCATGTACTGACTCCAAATGTCCCTAAAGGAAATCATACTACATATGTGAATCATTGTTGTTTTATAAAATATTATATATTATATTGTATATAGTTAGAATGTACACTATAGGATCACTAGGCCTATTTGTTTTTGTTTTGAAATGCACTGACAGATGTGCACATAAAGCTATACGATATTCAACTCATATGTCCAAATGCATATTGAAGGATTGAATGCAAAATGAAGAACATTAATCAATGAATAAAGCAATAATATTATTTGAGGGGATGTCAAAGCTGGTATCCAAGCAGGAGTGGGGGCAGGGCCAGTGTCTAAGGGGGCAAATAGCACGATTAATGCCTATAGGCGGAATGATAAGCAAATAAGTAGACCACATAGAAAGAATTATTGCATGAAACAAAAGGTTAAAGGGCAGACGACCCTAACATTACGATGAGCACAACGCAAGGTGCACGACACAATGCGAGACGAAGATGATGCAGAAGCCAGTTTACACCGATATGAAGCCCCATGTTGTGCAGCCTCCATGACGCTGATCCCCACTCCGTTCTCTACAATCACGTCTCCAGAAGGATGCGCTCCATTTTTACGCTTGGTAAAACCAAGCCGTGCAGAGTGACTCCAGCACTGCGCTATCAACAGGTGTGGACAGTACAAAATGTCTTCCGTTCTCCAAGAGCGTCGGCCTACATTTCGATGTGAACGGGAATACAGTGTAATAAAAACCAACTATGAAGATGTAAAATGGGTCCCATTTTTTATTTGGTATGATTTGTAGGCCACGTTGTTAGGTTTTAAAATGTGCTTTCCCCTATGCACCTCCCAGCGCACTGCAGGTATTGCCCATTACAGAGGATAGTAACGCATTCCTAATCGCTTTTCAGGGCTGGGATGTATCAAAGTTTTGTCTCATAACTTGTAGCTTGCGAAGAGACATGACTTGCATGTATCAGTACAGCACAAAAGAGCGTGGGTGTGAGCGCTGGTTTGTGCGTGTGCGTGCGTGCGTGTGTGTGTGTGTGTGTGTGTGTGTGTGTGTGTGTGTGTGTGTGTGTGTGTGTGTGTGTGTGTGTGTGTGTGTGTGTGTGTGTGCGTGTGTTGTCAGCTTTCTTATTATCCCGCTGTGTATACTAGAATCCCAACATATGCGTACCATCCTATCGAAATGTTCAAGTAAATGAAGACGAATAACAAATCCACCCACAAAGTGTGTTCTTCTCGATGGCGTAGCTGACAGCGAAAAACCTTTGATTCACACCGAGTCGCGTTGCATGTTGCTTTAAAACTGATGACAATCAAATTGTCATTCAAGTTAAGCGTGCAGTTAACTAAATTTGAAATAAATGTGCTTCTTTCTCAAATAATGCCATATCAAAGGTGCACAATGTCGTGTCTTACCTGTGCGTTGCTTCTGGGATTGATGCTGGAGAACAAGTGGTGGAAAAGCGTGCGCACTGTACCCTACATCAATGGTGTTCACTGGATAGCCCCCATGTCGTATTGTACGCTTGAGAATTAGATAAGGGCAAGATCAAGTCCCATCAATGCAGAGGCAGATTTAAACCACCGTGTATTAACAGTGCTGATGCAGATCTGACTTGAGATGTTGGCTTTCTGGGAGTCGAACGCGTTCCATCACATTCAACAATGGTTCAACTATGCTGTGAACATCAGTACGATGCAAATGATAGAGGATAAAAAATAAAAAAATAAATATTTTAAGGTATTTTCTAAAGTTTCATCCGTCTGGATACCACTGTCGCCGAATCCTTTCATAATTGTCAAAAAAGAGTACAGGCAACACCGCCTAACTGCGACTGGCCCCCATGAAGGTCCGCCGAGGAGACGTGCTCTGATTGGCTGTTCGGTGCGGTGCTGAGGAGACTCAGACCTCGCTTCGTTTTTACAAGCCCCTGGTCATCATCAGGCCCCTCCGACTCGAGGTGACGATCCCTATGGCGTTACTTTGAACAACATGCTTAATCTTAATTTGTTCTGAAAATAAGGTCCGACAGATTTGAGCCACTGCGCTCCCAAACATGACAGGTGAACGACACTGATACCAAAGAGTATAGGTGAGAAACCGTAAAACAAAGGCAGCGTTTCCTCGCTTTTTTGGCCGACGGCTTCTCGGGTTTCAGTTGTACGTATACAGCCTGTGTGCGCGTGAAAGAGACAGCTCGAGAGTGAGAGACGGTGGAGGAGGGAGGTGGTTGCCACAGCAACTGTGTCATTATGTTGGTGGCAACTATGAAAGCGATGGAGACGGGGTGGGGGATAGGATTGGTGCAACGGACAGGAACACTGGAGCGTGAACCAAACTGTCAATTAGACCTAGATTTGCTATTCAGTGAGTTATTTAAATTGAAGAGAAACTACATTCGTCATGTTTTCTATTCAGCAACTCCAGCCTTGATAGACGGCTGCATGGATAGATATACTGTAGATGGATCTGAATAAGGTTGTCCCTCAAACCCATGAATCCGCAGAAACGAAGGCTATGTATTTGTTTAAACTTGGCACAAATATTGACGTTGCTTTTAACTGAAAGCGGTCTATAATATATTTTAACCATTCGAATTTTACCAATAGTCTCAACGATGTCATGATAGTGTCATTGGAAATAGGTGAAATGCAAAGTCTCATAAAGGTTAAGAAAATTATGGCTTCAAAATTTGTTTGTGAATCCCCTCCAGGTGATCAAATACCTGTAGGTATTTGATCACTCCAGACCAATGATTCATTGTTTCCAGAAGAGGTTTGTCTGACTTCCCCAGCGTTAGGGGCCTATGAAGGGCCTGATAATTACCTACATGGCAGGCTGCTATTTCTATACAGGTGGGTGGCTCTCAAAGTGTGGTGGATTGACGCCAGGGTTGCTCAGTGCAGGAATTCAAATGACATCATTCAATTGAGTGGTCTTACGAGCAGAGCAGTACCAAAGGTTTAAGAATCGTGCAACACATAATTCCCAAACCTTGAACCTTTCCGTGTATACTCTAACTAATTTCATTTAACAATGACCTCAACCTGAAGCAATCAATGCTAGATCAATAAACAACAAATTTGCTCGACTCTTCAAATAATTCCATTTTTTATTAATTTAAATAACTTATAGTTGACACAAAAAAATTCCCAACCAACAGCCTGCACAATGACAAGTGTTTTCAGGGCATCTTCTCCACCCCAGTGAAAGACAGTACTTGAGATTGTTTCCTTGGGAAATATAGCTCCCAACATGCATTTGAAACCAAGGCAGAAAAACTGCCTGAGAAAACTTGTCAAACAGTGCATCAGGTAGGGATTCATCCCTTTTTGTTGTCAAATATGAAGATTTTCTCTGGCACCCTCGAGGCTGGTAGAGATGGGCATATCAACAGCACATATGGCTTCAGAGGGAACCAGAGAGTATGTTTAAACCAGTAACACCACTGGATGACTAGTTCTACAACTCTAGACTTGAACCCTTTAAAAGTATGCATAATACCCCGTTCCCTCCCAGCCACTTGTCTAGATCATTACATACACACCCACACACACACTAAGACAGTTGAATAGAAACATTCATTTAAAACCACATTAGAAAATACTGGACAATGAGACAATTGAGAAAAAAAAGGGGGGTTAAACCATAATTATGAAAAAACAGATCGCCATTTTGTCATCCCCATCTTAGACATATTTGCATTATAAAACCATAGAATAAGGTCACCATTTTGTCTGATTTGCTTCACACTCTTCAAAATGGATTAAAATGGAGCCTGACCACTTCACAGTTCCTCGACGAATAGCCAATTTCTAATAAATTGTGTCTATACCAGTGGATTTCGTCCAGTCTGGTTGAGACAAAGACATAGTGATCGCCACAGCCATATTGAAGACCATTGATTAGGCAAAACACAAGATCAAAGTCACCAATTCATCGCAAGACACCAGATGCACTGCCTACAGCCTCAAACCAGGTAGCCCATTCAGTTCAGACTCAACAGGAAACATTTGTCCTTTCCTTTAAAAACAAAACATGGGTTCATGAAAAAAGCCAAATCGGTGGTTAAAAGTTGAAAGACATTTGTACAAAGTGGGAAGTCCGGGCGGGAGGGGGCATAGAAAGTCAGAAAAAAGGAACAAATATCTGCACGCTTCAATGTATTTACACACACACACACACACACACACACACACACACACACACACACACACACACACGCACACGCGCGCACACACACACACACACACACACACTAGTGGAGGTATTAGAGTCGCCGTAACGCCCGCTTTTTGTCGGCCTTCTTCTTCCCGGCGGCGCTGGTACTGCTGCTGGCATTGCTGGACGTGGTGGTGGCACCGTTAGCACCGTTACCTAGCGCCGCCACGGAGGCTGCGCCGGGAGCCACTAGCCTCTTGGTGGGGTCTCCGGCGTGCTTCTTGGGCTGCGGGCCGTCGCTGGGGTCCTGCGGTACCCCCGAGGTGCCGCCGTGTCCGCCCATGGCGTGGATCTCCGTGAGCAGGCGCGCACGGTAGGCGTATTCGGCATAATCCTCCAACAGTAAGCGTCCGGCCTCCTCGTTCAGGGCCGACTCAGGGTTGGGGTGGATGAGAAGACACTTGATGGTCTGCAGGGGGTTTGGAGAGAAGAGATAGTTAGTGATTGGTGTTCACCGCTACATGAGCTCTTGTGTGCAGGTGCCGTTATCATTTCTGGATAATGAAAAAGTAACACCATGGCGTCATAGCAAGAAAATGATATAGCTCACAGATGGTCAATTATTCTGCTTTTAGTTGCGTTCTTTTTTTTTTTCTTTTTGGGGTGCGTGTTTACATTTGTACAACGACAAGGTGGACTACTTGTTCCGTTTACCTCGCCCTTGCTCTAGATTTGTTATAGTTTCTTAAAGGCAGGACATCTTTAGGCCAAGATTTCATTAGTAATAACTTAAGACTATTGTATTGAGCAAATTAATATTAGTTAGCTCAATACCATAAAATAAAAATCCAATCAAGGATTTGATGTGAACCTATCTTAGTCCTTCTAACTATCGATCTTTAATCAACAAAGACGAGAAAATAGGTTTCCACTTACAAGTAAGACATGTCTGAGGCCCAGCTCAGCCTTCCAGTCCCTCTTCAGCACATTGACACAGATCTCCCCCTTATGGCCCACGTTTGGGTGAAAAATCTTGGTCAGGAAGTAGCCCTTGGGTGGAACCGCGGGGAAGTCCTTCCCAAGGACCAGACGCATGCGGAAAATGCCACCAGCAAACGGAGTTCCCTCTGTCAGGGCATAAAGAATTAATTACACAGGGAAAACTGGGTCACCATTAGCGTTTAGCTGTCTTATATCAAAACTGATTTAGTACCAGTACTAAGAAGACTCATAATTATTTAATTAAGCAGTTATAAGATATAGCCATCACCATCATGCTCAAGGATACAGATGCAATGAGCTCCTACAATACAATTTAGAAAAGGAAATATTAGTGAATAGGGCTGAGACCGTTTTCGTTTTATGAAAAATTGCAAAACAGAAAATATAAATGTTTTAACGTCTATGCATATTTCTGAACTGCAGGTTGAAAGCTAGGTTACACTTCATCTGAATATCCCAGTGATAAAATATATAAGCAGGGGCACTAGACGTCAGAGAACGCTTCACGTCAACACTTCAGCCATCATCAGAACAGCCAACTGTGGGATGACCAAATTATCGTTAGTTTCGCAGTTGGAATAATCAAACATTATTAGAATATTCTGGAAGCACTTTAACAACTGCCATCCAGTGTGAGGATAAGCAAGCCATTAGCCATCAGGGCTTTGACTCCGACTTCGTTATTCGAATATCAAAAATTAAATCAAAAATCGAAAGAATATTAGGCAGCCCTTAATATTCAAACCTGTTATGGGCAGGCCAAAAGGGAGAGACGTCGGAGGACCCGACGCAGTCTATTCATACTATTGTAATGACCACGGAAGAGGCAGTGAATGAAGTATTGATTAGACAGCGATTTATTAGAAACCTAATAAACTGTTGGAACACGCAAGACCAGTAACCATAGCAACGCGGTAAACAAACCTCGCGAAGCCCATTCCAGGTCTTACTGAAGGCAGTTAATGGTCAAAATATTATTATATATTAATATTCGAATATTAATACACAAAACTAACTACGAATATGATTTTTGGGCAAAAGTCAAAGCCCTATTAGCCATCAGGGCGGTAATGGTTTTATAAGGGTTTCAATAATGACCGTATTTAGCAGCTATTTCAATGTTCAAACAAGTCCAAAATACATCAAAAAGCCCTACCTACTAATAACCTGTTGGTTGGTTATATAGTAAACATGAATAGAACTGATAGTGATGTTTTTCCTTTGATGGTGATCCGTCCCCCACAATAGTGCCTGAGTGATTCATCCCTGGGAAAATACACCTCGTCCTGCTGTGACATTTATACAAAACTTTGCACAATATTCAAACTACCCATTTGCTTTGTGATAATTGGAAGTAGGCCTAATTTTAGACTGCATTGCAGCTCTGCCATAACCAAGTCGAAGTCTTACTGATGAATAGATCCAAAAGCCGCTGAAGTGATATCGATGTTTTGCGTCAGTAAAATAACATTCATTTTACCAATTGAAGCACTTTAAAAATGAAAGGAAAAAACTATCAGCTGGTAAAAATGTGATTCTGCAACAGTGGTCTCACCCTGCTACGTTACAGCCAGTGAAAAATGTGTGCCATGAATAGACTTTTGTTTTTTTCTTCACAGAATATTCGTTTGGAAACCTAACAAATATTCAAAGCTTGAAATTACATTTTCTCACCAGCCCCATTAGTTACAATTAATTAATAATGCCATGATCCCTGTTGCATTCAATTACTGTGAATTAGGCAATGTTTTATTTTAAAAAAATGTAAAGGGGATACTGTTAATCCTAGGTGCAATGTATATATACAACAATACATTACACTTGATTTGTGTGCAGTAAAACTTGACCTGATACCATCATTACAATAATGACACTATTCGGTACACACCTAGTTGCACGTAATAAGACATTTTTGTATAGCATATCAAGACATAATTCTGCACCAAACTATCAAACCTGCTGTATACTAGGTTGTATATTAGTTGATTATCATCATCCTCATCCAACCAGAGTAAGAAATAACCAGATGAAACCGTACCTGGCCCTTCAATGGCTGTGTGCAACTCAGTGATGTCTTCATCGCTGGGATAGATCTTAATGCCCTCAGGGGGGTCAGCAGCCAAATCTGAAACCTCTTTGTAAACCAAACGAAGCACCTGAGGGGGTAAGTTCTCCACATTGGAGTTCTGCAAATAGAAGAAAAGTTTAGTCAAGGTTTGTAAACACATTTATATTAAACAGGTTATACATTCGGCTTTAGTCTGAAACCAACTATAATTGAAATATCCGGCGTCCAATTTTAGGGAAAACGTTTACAATAATAACTTTTCTTTAGACAGTGTCACTATATATATGTAATTGACATCACTTTAAAAATGCAAAGATGATTACATCCAACAACGGAATTGTTCATTATAACGACAATAGACAATTACTTAATTAGTTGACATTGGAAATATACATTTGGACTCCACAGGATATCAAAATATTGATTTCAACAAACACATAATTGGTAAATGCATTCATATGCATTTACCAATTCAAATGTAATCTGTTTGGGGTTTTGCCCCTTGTGGCGCAGAACAGTAACATACAAAGGGAGGCGATGGAAAGCAAAAGTTTTAACAAGTTAAAATAATCTAAATACATTATTAACCTTAGATCACTTAACGTGGACTACGTTAACGAAAAACAGCCCTCCCAAAAGTCCCACCAACATGGACTGGTCACCTGGATCAAGCTCCCATTAACGCTGTGCCTGCTAGCGGCTAAAGCTAACGTGTCACTGTCACAAGTCTACATTTGGTGGATCCCCAAACAATAACGTTTCTATAACTCATCTTTGGGATGATCCCATTTAAATAAGACTCGTTTTACAGTAGATATGAATCTTTCAGAGCTGAACTGCATCCAATGGCCATTGCCGGAATTAAGCCCAGCTCGACGGCTGGTGGAAGCTAACATTAGCGTAAGTTAAGGGAAGATTAAGCTTCGATATTGAAGAAAGCGGATCCATTTGACTTACCATTGTTTCGCAAAATGTTTGATCTGGTTGACTTGGTTTCTTTCAGTCGTCACGGTGAAATGTAATTGTATGTAAACGTTTGAAAGCCCGTTGACAATTATAAGCAAGGTTAGCAACTGCTCTTTTCTTCTTTTCGTTGACACAGGAACAAAAATAAGATTCTCAATTTAACCTACTCCCCTCGACCAATTGGCTGCACGGTAAAGCGAGACGCGACGACCGTCCGCCCAATCGGATATCTGAGATCTTTGTTTCGATTTGATTGACAGCTTTGTCAACCATACAGAGTCGACAATATCATCGAACCTCACTAGCAATAGGAGCGTTTGAAAAACTCTCACCCACCTTTTATGTTTTCTTAAAAACACAAACGTAAGGATTTTTTCATTGACGTAACTGCTTTAGAATAAATAAAAAATATATGAAAAACCGATTTTCCTCAAAGAACCAAAAACAAGAATCTTTACGTATACCTGAAATGATAGCTTACTTTGTCACTGACCAAAGACGTGTAGAAAACAACTCGGAAGTGGATTATTTAGAATATAAGTATCAGGACTCCAATCAGTTTGAAATGCAAGAAGTAGGGTTACCAAACATACATAGTAACATCCTAACGTTTGTATCATTATGTTACATTTGTGCAGCAATAATATATACTCCCCACTAGAAGGCGCTTCAAGACAATATCCATTTCATCTGAGGCAAGTGCAAAATCTAAAATAAGATGCTGGTTGACATAGATGGCCGTTTGCCATCGGAATACATGTTTTTAAATATATATATGTATTGGTAATGGACAATGTCGGGGATAATTTGGTTTTCAGAATAGGGGCGTGGCCACAGGGTGTGACAGCTGCGCAACAACAATAACAACTCAGCTTCCTGGTCCCCGACAGCGTTGCCAGATTGGGCCATATTTCCCGCCGAAATTTGCTCAATCTGGCAACACTACAAAGCTGTCATAGCCCAGCCTCTGTAAACGGGGAGATGTTATGTCAGTAGGTTTTTATCTCTCTCTAGTTGTATGAGAACGCGTTCTGTGTTCTATGTGTATTATTCTTTATGAAAGATAACTTTACTTCCAGTTTTGTTGTTCGGTCTTTACGTTATACACACAGCAGGGTAAGGGATAGCTAGGAAGTTCAACTCAGCTAGTTAACCTACGTTATCTAAGGTAGGCAACTGAATGGTATCAAAAAGCTCCACGACTAAGTTGGATTAGCTGGTGGATTTTTATTACCTTCTGTATATTTGTAATCAAAATACATAGTATGAACGAAGGAGAGGTTTTCCATGAGAAGCAGAGACTGGAGCTGTGCGCCATCCATGCCCTGAACAACGTGCTGCAGGAGCGGGTGTTCACCAAGGAGACGGCGGACGACATCTGCAAAAGGTGAGCGGGCAATGGCATTACACTCTACCTACTGTGCATCACACTATATCTACTGTGTGCATCACACTATACCTACTGTGTGCATCACACTCTACCTACTGTGAACCTGTCAGCGTGCATTACCCTCTACCTACTCTTTCCCTTTCATTTTTACCTTCTGTGTACCTGTGTACCTACTTTGTTGTGGACGGAACCTCAACGCATATGAGCTGTATCTCTTCAGCCAAGCCAAATACTTTTAAAATGAATGTCTGACTGAAGGGATTTGCTCTTACACAACCAATGTTTTTTTTCTAAATGTTAGTAAGATAAACGTGACTTTTCTGAAAGCCTTCGTCAAAGATATATTATAATGTATATTATATGCATAAGTAATTAGGTAGTAATGCTTAGTACTTAGATATACAACCTTCATGATGGGAGCAATACTCTGAGCTCATCGTCATAACTTAACAGGGCTCATTCAAGACCATAATATAATATGCCTTCAAGATGGGAACCAAACTACATTGAAGAAAGAGGTTTTATCCTCTGTAATTCAGTCTCAATTCAATTACTGAATGATGAAATGAAACAGGACCCATCTCTTCTCACTGACGATCTAACTTTATTCTGTCTGTTGAGGTCCTCTGTGTACTCTTACACATTGGTCCACTGAAGGTTACCAAACCGAATATATCTAGCAGAAAAACCCAGATGATGTGGGATGTGGAAGGACCGGTAAAACCCCCAGCACATTGTTTGGCCGTTATTGCCAAGGTGTAAGGGAACTGTGTTTAATGCACTGCGACTAAACTGGAAAACATGCTTCCGCTGCCCTTTAATGATGCAACTTCTCTCCAAATGCAGGCTAGCTCCACAATGTGTCGTGAACCCACACCGGTCAATGTTAGGCACAGGAAACTACGATGTCAATGTGATCATGGCAGCGCTGCAGAGCAGAGAACTAGCGGCAGTATGGTGGGACAAGCGCAGGTGTGTGATGAACACTGCAGCGAGACATTCAACCGCCTGTTAGATCTGTCACTCAACAAAGCTTTATATTAAGTTAAACATCAACCACTTTTGAATTCTGGGGGAATAATCTCTTCTTTCTTTGTTTTTTTGGTTTGTTTCCACGTAGGACAGTACAGAATCTCTGCTTGACTAAAGTCCAGGGCTTCATATTGAATGTTCCTTCCCGGGTGTCGCTGGGAATAGTGTCCCTCCCTCTCAGGCGACGCCACTGGCTAGCGGTGTGCATGGTTAATGGACAGTACTACAACCTGGACTCCAAGTTAAAGAATCCCGTCTGCATCGGAGGGGAGGCAGAACTATGGTGGGTGCGCTGGCAGAAAAGGACGTGGTTTCTATAACAATCTCTTTACCCATCATCTGCTTATGGTTCACCATCTGATCCTAACAAATCCTGAAAAAAATATGATTATTGAATTTTCACAATATGTAATAATAATATAATAATATGGCTCTAATAAATACAACCATGTATAAATAATACATTTTAGGATACATAGTTTAATATTATGAGATTATTATAATAAATCCCAGTTGGGAAACCATTGATGTGGCATATGGTAAAATAAGAGTCTAGATGGATGTTAACTGAACAGGACTAGCAGACCAACTCAATGGAAAATAAAGACTTGGCTGGAGTGGCACTGGAATACAAGGGACATTTTTGAGCCCTTTTCGGGAACAGAGGCTGTTGTCTGTTTCTGATGAAGCCTGCACTGTGGCTGTATGCCCGGGCCTCATGCAACTTGTTAAGTGAGTCATCCCATTCCATAGTCACAAACAAATGAGCTAATATCCCTGTGACAGGCGATCGATATATAAATGGATAGATGATATAGTAGGCATCTATAGTATCTCTCTGTCCATCTGTAAACACATCACACAATGGGTCTTACCTCATCTGTTTGTGACTGCGTCATCGTGTGTGTGTGTGTGTGTGTGTGTGTGTGTGTGTGTGTGTGTGTGTGTGTGTGTGTGTGTGTGTGTGTGTGTGTGTGTGTGTGTGTGTGTGTGTGTGTGTGTGTGTGTGTGTGTGTGCGTGTTTCCTCAACCGTTCTCCCTGCATTCTGACACTGGTGTCTCCCCTGGCAGTTCGTTCCTCAGGGAGCAGCTCGCTCCAGAGGTGGCCGAGATGCTTCTGGTCGTCCGGCAGGAGGTGGAAGAGGACGGCTCGTGGCTCAGCCCGGACAACCCGAAGACTGATTCTCTTTGAGGGGTTTCGGGGGGGACAGTAGTACATCCACCCATACCCAGCAAGGAAGAGCTGTCGCTTTACAGTGATGGGAGGGGTTGGGGGGGTAGGGACATGCTTCAGAGAACTCTTCAGGGAGTGCACTATGGATATGTTTGAATTTCTGTGCACGTTCACATTATACACACACACACACACACACACACACACACACACACACACACACACACACACACACACACACACACACACACACACACACAGTAGAATCTCCAAAGAGAAGCAAAGGTTAAGGCTTGCTTCCAACATGAAGGACTGTTAAGTGGTGATGGCAACTTTGGTTACAACCTGCGGGCGAATGCTTTGTCCGCTCCTGTATCTTCTCGGTACCGTGTATCAAATGGTGTACTCAAACTTGTGTATTTTTCAAAGTGTCGCTAAAGTATGCCTTTTTTACGATCGTTGAGCAGATATCATGACATCCACATTGTTTTTGCATGCACTCCGCCCACTGCGAGTTGCTAAGAACAACGGGAACGTCCATATCAAGAGAAGTGACGTGTGAAAATGTTCCAAGCATCCTTGACCCTGACATTTATGTACCCAGTAGCAACAAACATGAAGTAGGTAATACACTCTCTCACCACACGCTACTTTCTATGCACTGCAGAGCTACGCGGACCTGTTGGAACCGGGTGTCTTTTGTTTGTTTATCAATATACACAGGTACTGTAAAGGCACTAATACAACATTAACAGGCTCATATTCGTAGATCTATGCATTTCCAAAAGAAAGAAATTGGGAATACCATATTTTGTTACCAATGTATCTTTCAAAAGTTCCAACACAACTCAGAGGTTTGCGATAATAATTATTACATTAAACATTTTGTATAAAGAAGTGTTCAAATGAATGTTTTGGCAGAATATGTGTTTCATTGTTCTCACGTTTTAAGCATGACAAGGACGAGTCGGGGCATAATATTATTATTGTTCTTTTTTATTTATATTAGACTCTTGAGTGTAAAAGGATGCCATTCAAAAGGAGCATTGATAATACCATACAAACTTAATTCAAGGGTTAACAAGGGCAGGAGGCAAGGAGGGGTAATTGAATGAAATCTCCCACATACTATACCTTTTATATATATATACACAGAAACATCTAGAGATGTCAGAGACCCACTGCTGTACAGGAGCTATTATTGCTAGCTATGGTATGACTCCTGCGACACCAGTAGCAGGTGTCATATTGCATTGGGTTGTGGTCCTCTGCTCTCAAGACTGATTGGCAGTGGTAGTTCTCCATCCCTAGCTCCCAAAGCAGGGTCATCTTAAGCCCCATCCCCCCACCCCAGTTTGTAAGAGCAAATGTTCATGATTATTCAGATATTGTAGACACTAATAATGTACAGAGTATCAGGGACATGGGAATTACAGAATAGCCACCTATAAAAAGTAAAAAACAAAGAAAGAAAAGTTATACTGAGTTAGGGAACTGCATATCCATTCACACTACATGCCAGTGTTTTTTTTTCTACAACAATATTTATAGAAAATAAATTGGTGGTTCTGATACATTTAATAATATAAAACTACAACATAGTAACGTCAATACCAGATTGGCTTCACAACTTTCACAGTTCACATGGACAAGGGAACAGGATGAATACAGAATAGACATGATTTAAACCTTTGCACATCCATACCCATCTTGTGTTTGGCTCCCTGCAAGGCCTTTGCACAGTCCCCTCGTCCTGTCGACTTTAGGTGCTATTTAATTTTACAGGTTTTTTTTTTTTTTTTTTTAAATGGTAAAGACGTTACAAATCTTGAGATCACATCTAGCATTCTGTTTATTTAGATTAGTTTTCGTCTTTTCATCTCAGTAAAGTGTCCATATGAAAAATTAAAACTTTTATTCCTATACATTTCTTTTTTCAAATAACGACGGAAAGAAAATCAGCGTGAATACAGGTTCCTCGAATGGGAAGAGTTGGGGTGCGATTGACTACTGCCCCCGTAACCGGTCAGCATGCTGGGAGAGTACTGTGGGGGGGGGGGGGGGGGAGGTAGAAGAGAGAGGAAACATGAACACAACAACAACTTTCAGCAGTATTATAAGTGCGAAGTGCAAACGTCTAAGGGTTAGAGAGAGGCGTTGACAAAATGTTAATTTAAATACAAGTTAGATGAAGGAAGATTTGAAACTAAAACATCTAATAATAAATAGTAAGACGGTCACCTTCTGAGATAATTTTATTCAAATTGTCAGAAAATGGGTGTGCCAGGAGAGTTCCATGTTTCTATTATTATAAACGTTTTAAATTTGAATAATGTTTGAACATAAGACCCGAATTTGAAGAATATATTTTATATTGATTGATTATTATGATAATATTAGTATAAGAGTTAGTGTATTGATATTTATATATATTTTTACAGCAGAGGCCATTCAACATGGCCCTGCAACGGCAGGTTGTGATTGGTTGATCCAAATGGGTACGCGGGTTCACGATCAGGGCGATGGAGAAATGGCACAGAGTATGAAGATGTCACAAGTACAGAGGAACTCACAGAGGGGGGTGGGGACTGCCTGTCAGTCAACGGCAGGCTCTCATAGCCAGGGTTGCCATTGGAGGAAACGTTTGGAGTCCTGTATAGAGACAGAGAGAGATAAGGACCAGGAGAGGGGAAAGGGAGAGGGGGGGACACAGAAAAGGGACGGGGGGGGGTGTGATGCGTGGAGGGAACAGGACAGAGGGAGCCGAGGAGGGGACAAGAGAGAGGCAGAGAGAGTGATTAGAGAAATGGGGTGTGTACAGTATATCAACACAAGTGGTGTCAGTATGAGTGAGCTTCAGGCCTTGCTGTTAGATGGCTCAAGCACTGGTGCCCACGTTTGCAGTCAACTCCTGAACTGAAGTGAGATAGGTATAAAAGGTGTGTGTGAAATCTGAATTCAGATTCATTTGGATAAGATTACATATTATTTACCAGCTCCGTTTAGCAGCATTGTTGTTTTTCAAGGTGGATTGTTTTCTGAGCCCATGATAAGGAGAGCCATTCCCAGATACTTCATGAGAGGATACTTGACCTGTCATTAGTGTTGGGTTAATATCTATATTGTGTTAACTACTGTGCTACGGCTGAGTGGAATTAACGCAGCTGTGCAAATAAAGCTGAAGGCAAGTTAGGCACCTGATGTTAGAAAGGGCTAAACTTCTACGCCTTGTCATTAAATGGGGTGCATTGGTTATCCTAGTACTCACTAGACTTTCAATGTCAGGGAGGCAGAAGGAAAGAGCAAAGAAAACAGAAAGGAAACGACATGAGAAGTCACAAAGAGAAAGGGGAGAGTGGCAATGACAAGGACAGAGAGAGAGAGACCAGGGAGAAAGAGAAAGGAATACATTTGAGAGCTTTGACCGGACGACAGGAATGCCACGATGCAGATGAGCGATGAGGAGCGAGGGGGAGAGGGGGGGTTACCTATTTCAACCTGAGGCTCGCGACGCTGGAGGTTTTACGATCAGAGCGTCGCCAATGACAACCCCTTGCCCCGCCCCCTACACAGTAGTAGTAGTACCAGTACTCATTGTAGTACTCGTACTACTACTACAGTGCAGGAAGCAAGGAGGGCATTTGACACGCAAACCGAGATCTGTGAAATGATTGGGCGGAGGGCCTACGTTGCTGTCTGTCCTGAAGCACTGGACAGACAAATAAGACAGACACACAGACAGACAGACCTCTAGAGTTTGCGTCTGTTTCTCTGCCTACACTGCAGTCCACGTTGACCTGTCTGTGTGTCTGTCTGCATGGCGTGTGGTTAGCCTGGCAAGCTTGTCGTGGACTATCCATCACTACATATGTCTGTATGGAGACACTGAGTGTGTGTGTGTGTGTGTGTGTGTGTGTGTGTATTTGCGTGTTTGTGTATATGTACGTGTGTTTGTGTATGTGTGTCTGTTTGTGTGTGTAACCCTAGTTGTAGTGTACTATGACTAACTTATCTGATAGCCTTTTCTAATCTTATGCTACCATGAATAAAATGTGAACTGAAGTCTTGTAACATATAACCTGATTTCTATTTGCTACTACTATTGTGCGTTGTGTCACTTTTGTAAACATGTGTGACTGCTAAGCTCACTGGTGGCTGAAGTATAGATTTACACAAATTCATACTTTGGTAATACTTTGTGTATTGCTTCTTTCTACTTGCACTTGTCATCATTTCCTGCACTCTGGCTTTTGCTCTTTACACAAATCTGGGGGATATGATATGGCATGATCAGCTTCCTCATCAAACTTCCCTCCAACAGGTGAGGTGGTAAATACAGCCATGATTTAATCGTGGTTTCTACTGACTAACTCCCTCTCCCTCCTGCTGCTACTCCTGTGGAACCTAGGGCCAGTCTGTCTGTCTGTCTGTGTGTCTGCGTGTCTGCGTTACTCACGGGAGGGGCGGTGCGCTAGAAAAGGGGGGTGTCCAGCTGGCCCCCGGGTAATTATAGAAGGGGGGCAGGGCCCCTCGCTGAGACCCCGCGGTCGTCTGTCTACGTGCCTGATGGGAGGTGAAGGGGTCCTCACTCTCGCTGTCGGAGTCCTCGTAGTCTTCAGAGTCACTGTCGCCATCCAGGGGGAGAGAGAGGGTGGGAGGGGGAGAGAGAGAGTGTGTGTGTTGAAGAATGTGAGATAGAGAGAGCAAAGTTCAGTATCAGGGCAAGAGCACTTAGGTCATTATGAGGATTTGCATCATGCATAATTACAAAAGGGTGTCATTGATATTCTTTGTGGAAGAAAATTGCAATGGGAATTTTAACACAACCCAATATCATGATAATTCTGGATAAAACTCTTTGCTGACATAAAGATGGCATCCTATGAAACTGTTTATACAATTAATTTCAGCTATTGCAACGAGGAGAGAAACCATTGGATTCCTAAGTTGCATGCCTTGTGTATACTTTATGATCCAATCTCTTGGCAACGGCTCGCTGGTTCTGTTTGGGATTTTCTTCTCAACATCTTCCAGATCAGTAAAATACCTCTGTAGTTTAGCCGCAGTAAGGCAAAACCCGTGACTACAGAGAAATCCGGGAACATGTCCTAGTCCTCATTAAACAAACAAAGCCACAGAAACCCAAAACGTTTACGATTGTCTAACTCAAACCAAAACACCCCTGAACAATCTCTGCCCCCATGGTGACGTGCACATCTCCATGGTGACGTGCACACCCCAATGGTGATGTGCACACCTGCCCCAGTTTCCCCTTTCACCTGGGAAAGCTGCGCCAGGCCCCAGGGAGGGAGCAGAGGATGGCGGTGAAGGCCAGCGCAGAGAGGAACGAGTAGAGGGAGAGGTAGAGCAGGCCCTCCATCCCATCGTAACACAGCCCCTTCAGGGAGTCGATGTAGTCCTGCACCAAGAGGACGCAGAGGAGAGGGAAGGGAAAGAGAGAGGAGGCCGTTATATGAAGTATTGCCACATAAACTCCAGTTGGATGAGGCATTGTTTATAGCCGTCCTCGGGCATTATCATTTTAGTCCAATAACATCATTTCCCATGGATGAATGTGTACGTGTGTGCGTGCGAGCGTGTGCGTGCGTGTGAGGTTAGAGGTACCTTGTTGAGCCCGCGGCAGTTGAGGAGGGCCACCAGCTGGTGGAAGTTCCCCTCGGTGGAGTTGAGGATCTGCTGCACCTCCCTGAGAGATTTCTAAAAACAACAAAACGCCTTTTTTTATCACAACATGCCTCC